>NC_056734.1:641110313-641262813 GCF_019279795.1 Protopterus annectens | reverse complement strand
TATATGTGTGTGTGTGTGTGTATGTGTGTGTGTGTGTGTGTGTGTGTGTGTGTGTGTGTGTGTGTGTATATATATATATATATATATATATATATATATATATATATCTGCATATATGTGTGTGTATATGTATTATTGGAATGTTTATTGCTTCAATATTGTACATTCCCTATGGTAGCCAGACTGTACTGCATGATATGTTATTGAAACTATCCTGAAATCGTACAGGTGGGATGGATTACTGTTAACTTCTTGTGGCTGTGTTAAGTAGAGTCCTGGGTATGTGACTTGCAAGTGTTGGTATTGTGTTGGAAGGCAGATCTGTTTGACTCTGGGGGAGGGCATGATATCAATAATTACTAGAGGTACTTAGATTGGGCCTCCTCACCCCCATTAATGGTGTGTTTTGTTATATATGTATCTGTTGTCATCTCTTATATATATATAGATATATACATAATTAGTATATACATACATCTACATATATAAATACATTTCCTGTACTGTTGAATGACTGTTCTGGATGATATGTTTGTGAAAACATCAGGGTTATGTATATCTGATATGGCTTAGTGGTAAATCACTTTGGTTATGGTGTGCAGGTTCCCATGTATGAGACTTGCAAAGGCTATTTATTTTGTTGCTGGACAAAACAAGGGCCTTTGGATACAGAGTGAGTAAGGCACTTTTAAGCAGTCATAAGTTGGTTTACATGGGTTTGCGTAACGGTAAGCAATGCTAACTTCCGGTTACAGTTTCTTATACCCATTTGGCTTTTAAATTGCTTAATCTGTGTAGGCATTGCTTACCCTCATTCAAACAGGCTTAAACCTGCTTACCACTGCTTAAAAGTGCTTACTCCCACTTACCCCCAAGCTAAATTCTTTAAATAAAAAAGGGCTGATACAAAAGTGGATAAAAAGGGACACAAAGAGGGAAAGACAGTAGGGAAAATAGCTAGGGATGTGTAGGACGGGTGTAGGGAAGTTCCATAACTGTTCATTTCTTCTACAGCCACAGCTGTGCATATACACTTATTTGGGAGTAGATTTGGACACTCATACCCCTGAGAGAGGGGTGAGGACAACAATAACATGTTGTGAAGCCATTTAGACCAGATTACATGTGTCCAGTGGACATGTGTATGAAATGGACAGCTATGTATGGGGCAAGATTTTTTTTTAGGAACAGATTGCCTTTTTTTTTTTTTTTTTTTTTTTTTAGGTGAGAGTGGGATGTTGGGGAGGGATAGTAGGTATATCTGGGGAGGTAGGCTTGATAGGATGACAGACAAGACAGTCAGGGGTGGTATATGACACATGTGGCAGGTAAACAGTTTGGATGGGGATGGGTGTTTGGAGGTCAGAAGTGCATGAGCCCCCAAATGAAAACAGTGGGACTGAGGTCCCCACCCATGGGCAGTCACCACTGCACCTTCATGGCCCCAAAGGTGGCTGTGCTGGAGGCTGGGTAGGAGGGGCAGGTTGACCCTCTAGATGCACCACGTGGCCTTCAAGCTGGCGTAGCAGATATCTGAACTCCCTGTGGAGCTTGCTATGCACCAGACCCCGGACCTGATGATGGGTGAGCGTTTCCAGTCCATCCCCATCCCCTGAGGCGGTTCCACCTGAAGATGGCGCAAGACCAGCAGACAAGGAGGTCTCAGGTTGGGCCCCAGACATGCTGGTGCCCAGTGCCATGAACAGATGATCTGGGAGAGGTGGGTCCAGTGGAACCGGCCATCCAAAACGTGGTATGGTGTTTCAGTTTTAAAACATATGTGGGTTGGTAATAGTCAACACATTCCAGGATTAGGTATAACAGCATGCATAGATATTCCCATTGACCCAAAACACCAGATATGGAACAGTTGCATAGCAAACAGAACACATGCATATATGGAGCCACAGTGGCCATTACAACAGCATGCAGGTACATTGATGGCAGCATGCCACCAGTTTGGGAGTATTTCAACATGGCACATACATAGAAACAAATTTCAATATTTGTCAAACAATAAGACACATGTCCCAACAGTAGATTTATTGGTACACATACCCATTGAGTTGAGTATTCAGATTATTGTTGTAGCTATGGTGGGGGGAGAGAAAGATGTCAATTAACAACTTGTATATCCCTGTAGTTCTCAACACTTTCTTAGCCAGTGCTGCAATCTGTACCTTACAGGTTTATTATTACACTACCCTATGGCCTTAGTTTGGACAGTGATATGGTTGCAGACAACTATATATGTGAACTGTGTTTTACCTGCAGTATACACCTCTTACCTGGTATACCTTGGGAGGTATTGTTTGTTAATACTACCTAACTGTTTCTACACATATTCCCAGATTCCAGGTTGATGTTATGCACATACCTCTCCATCTCTTATTGCACACACTCTGGCCAAGTCTTGACAACATGCAGGTGAAACTGGGACATATTTTGACTATTGCCCTCATAAACCTTTGGTGAGTTGCTACAATGACAGGTTTATTTTCATATACATTTTCTGAATATTTACAGGTCTGACAGTCAGTTATATGTCATTTAATGCTGCCTAAATGTCAGAGATCATCACACTGATATGCCATCGGGACAGGGTAACAGGCAGTGGATATGGACCAATTATCTGGACATTTTGGACAAATCTGTACAGTTGAGGGGTATGATTCTGCATACAGCTTACTACCAATCCCAGGATTCGAACCATGGCTGTGTCTGCTAAAAATAAAACAGTGTACATCACAGTAGAGTGTGCTATATAGATATTGCTGTGTATCTATTTGCTGATTTCTGTCTATAAGTCTCCCATGGTTTTACAATCTGACTTTGTAATTACAACACTCTTATATAGGGTTTCCTAGATAGTTTTATTATGTAGCACTGTGTGGATGACAGTGATGAGTAATACCTTATTATTCAGAGAAACTGCAACACTAACAATGCCATACAATACCAAACTAAACAGTGCCAGTCCAGGATTTCAATCTTTTATTTCTAGGCACAGTTTTCATATCTGACAGACCTGTGGGGGGAATGTTTGTTAACACTACCTGAATCTTGCCCCACATATTACCAGATTCCACATTATTATTATGCACATACATCTCACTCTGTTACTGCACATACTCTGGTCATACTTTTCTTATTACTCTCATAACATTTTGTTGAGTTGCTAGAGTGAAAGGTTTGTTCTTATAGATATATTTCTGACAGTTATGATGTCTGACAATCAGATGTATGTCATTATTTGCTGCCTAAACATATGGGATTATCCCACTGATTTGCCAGGGTGACAGGCAGGAGAATTACACCAATTATCTGGACTTTCTGACAATATCTGTACAGTTGTGGGGTATAATTCTGCATACAGCTTACTACCACTCCTAGGATTCAAACCATGGCTGTGTGTGCTAAAAATACAACACTTCATGTCTCAGACGAGTAACTTTTTTGGATTATGTTGTCTATTTTTTCACTATTTTCTGTCTAAGTCTCTCTAAGTTGTACAATATGACCTTGTGATTACAACAGTTATATGCGACATTCCCACACAGTTTATTTGTGTAGCACAGTGTGGGTAACAGTGCTTAATATGACAGTACTATTAAGAGAATGCAACACTACATTACCATATGATACCAAGGTAAACACAAGCAGTCCAGGAGTTAAACCTTTATTGCCAGGCTGTTATCCTTTTATTTACTTACAACCTATATGAGACTCTTCCTGCCATATTGTCTGGTTTATTCAGTACATGACATACACAATACCAGTTTTATACTGGCAATTAACCTTTTACTACTTTTAGATTTATTTCTTATGACAGTACATCCAAGATTATTACTAACCTGCCTTGTGATGCAGCCTCTGAAGCCTACAGGCATGGGCTTCCTGATTCACATCCTGCTCTGATGCCACTGTCAGAGACATAAGATGAATATTTAGCCATACCTATCCATAATATACATGAGCTGGCAACTATTAAAGAGGTAGTAGGATGAGTACATACACACGGCTGGGACATCACTCAACTGCCTAGCTTCTTGAATCCAGTGATCCAAAAGCGTCCTCTTCCTCCGCATCAGATCGGCATAGTAATGCCTGACCTGCTCACCAGTTTTAAGGATGCCAGTGGCACTGGTGAGGTCACAGGTGAGACTGTACCAGGCTTCCGCTTTATATTGGGAACCATGTTACTGGCCCTGCAGCAGTCTCTGGTCATAGTCTTTTACAAGGAGTCCTGTCATGTCTTTGGATTCCTGGATGCTGCACTTGGAAGCATGATCCTTCTCTGACACTGGTGATAGTGCCTACAGGAGGAATCTGCAACCAGTTATGAGCTTTGTTCCCACATGTGGGATTTAAATAGGGCCGATTTCCCACACTTTGCCGTGATTGGACGGTTTTGAAAATGCTAAGCTATGGGCAAACCTTCTTACCTAAGGTTGGCATTGCTTAAAGGGGTATACCAATGGGCAAATTGATTTAGCTGGACTATGCATTGCTTACACCTAGTAAGCAGGGGTGTGCAATGTTTAGCATTAAATTTGCACACTATTTGCTGTTTGGCATTGATTTATCATTCATTATGTTATATATTTGTTTAGTGTCTGTAATTCATGTGTAAGTACACTGTATGGGGTCCTTGTGTTTACTGGGGGATTTCACCACTTTATTACAATGACACCTCACATCTGGACTTAATGCAGTACTCCAGTTCACATATATATGTTATGTAGTAGGTTATACAACATAAAACTGTTTATAGATTCCTTTCACATGTAAAGTGTGATTTTGCTATAGTGAGGATCTGTTTGGGTATACTTCCACTTTATGTACAGTTGTGATGGCTTACTGGTTAACTGCTGTGACTATGGTATACAGGATCCTGGGTCCATGTCCTGCAAGGCTTGTTTGTTTTGTGGCTGGGCAGAACAGGGGGTGTTGGATACAGAGTGATTAAAGCACTTTTAAGCAGTTGTAAGTGAGTTTGCTCGGGTTTGCGTGATGGTAAGCAATGCTAACTTCTGGTTAAATATGCATACAGAGAGTTAGCTTCCAAATTGCTTAACCTGTGTGCACATTGCTTACCCCCATGCAAACAGGCCTAAACCCGCTTCCTACTGCTTAAAATTGCTTGCTCCCACTTACCCCTGGACTAATTTAGAAAGAAATGAAACATGGGTCTTGGAAAAGTGGTTGATTTGGACACTCTATGGATTTATCATTCATTACACATTATACCTTCATTTAGTATCCCTGATTCATGTGTATGTATACTGTATGGGGGACTTGTGTTTATCTGTGGATTTTACCTCATTATTACAATGACACCTCACATCTGCACTTAATGCAGTACTCCAGTTCACAAATATATGCTATTTAGTAGGTTATACAGCAAAACAAATGCTCATAAAGTGATTTCACATGGAAAATGGAATTTACTACAGTGAGAATTGAACCAGGAATGATTGCTCACAAAGCGAACGCTCTGGACACTACACTGTTGCAGTACTGCTTCAATTGAACATATCTTGCTATTTATCTTCTTGTGCTATTTAAGCTACAATATGGGTAGCTAAGTAATGGGCAAACACGCACACCTATGGTTAAATTTAATCTGTTTGATAAAAAACATTCTCTGCTGTTATTTTCTCTCGGAAGGGATAGGTTTCACTTTTTGCTGTGGATTTCTGCATGGATCTGCACATTTGGCAGACATCCTAGCAACCCCCCATACCTCTCAACCTCTTCAGGCAAACTATCTGGAGAAAGCTTGACAAAATGAGGTACAACTACGAACATATTTTAATTATTGCTCTTATAAACTTGGGAAAGTTGCTAGAATAACTGGATTTGTTTTAATATATATTTTCTGATGGATTTTGGTATCTGAGACTCAAATGTATGCAATTATTTAACAGCTTCAATGCTGACATCATCCTGTGATTTCCCAGTACAACTGGAGTACAGGCCAACTGTATGGGCAACAAATCTGGACATTCTGTGATGATTTGCACAGCTGGGAGGTCTACAACCTCCTATGAGCATTCTCGCTCACTGCAATTGCAGGAGCATGCATATTATGAGACCAGTGCTTTCAGACACACCCCCTGCACTCATCCATGCTCCATGTCCATTTAGGAGCAGAGGCAGTGCATCTTCATTACTATGCATGGTGTACTGCCGTGCTGCCCTAAAATGGTCATTTCCATGCAGGAATAACTTATTCCTGCATGGGAGATTAGTAAATCCCGGGGACTGTTTTTAAATACATGTACTTGTCTTGACAACTGTTGCTTTAAATATACACTTGCTTTTCTTATATGGGTGTTGTGACAAGGAAGCTATTTAAGTTCATATTTTGAACTGTTCTGGTTTTATCTGAGCAAGTCTGTATGCTTTTAGATGAAAGCGCTCATTATTTGTTTTAATAAACAGTCTATCGTACTTGGTTGTGTATTCTCTGGCAGAGTTTTTGCACTTGAAGAAGACCTTATGAAATGCTGGAGCCATTAGGTAGCAGTGTATATTTTGAGATTAGTCTTTTTTGTATTAATTTATTGTATACAAATTTTCATGCAAACTGAAGCAGATTATCTCAAATGCTATTATCTGTTCAGATGAGTAAACATTACAACTGAAGTCTATATGCTTTTTTTTAAATAGACTCTTAGAACTATCCATAGAATTCAAATCCCTGTGCTGAACACTCAGAACATGTGTTTGTTTTGTGGTCAGATATATGGTGATAGATATATGGCTGGATTTGAAAAGATTGTTACAACCCTGCAGACAGAGTTAAGTAAGGCATAAAAAATGTACAAAGCAATGTAATAAGAATCGGTGCAGAATTAATATATAGTCCAGTATCATTTGCTGAACATTGAAGGAGAAAACAGGTGTACAACTAGGAACAGCACAGTAGCAGCAAGGGAAATTGGTAAAACTAACATGTAAATGGAAGCAGCTGTTGACTTTGGAAATGGCATAGTTTTGAAAAATTGTACAGATATGTCTCAGAATGTAACCAAATGTACGGGTACGCATGAAATAAATACAATATAGTTATTTACGCAATTGAGAATTCACAGAATAAAGTTAATTCATATTTAAATAAATTAAAGAAATGGGCAACATCGGAATGTTATGGGTTCTGCTGGGTAGAAGACATTAAAAAAATTAAACATTTCCAACACTGCATAAAACAATTATCTAAAATAAATTAATTTGTAGTGCAAATTGTGGGGGAGAACATATGTAAATGCACACACTAAGAAATGGGAGAGACAGGAAAGTAGAAGCTGGGTGAGGGTAAAGAGTGATGGCCCATATGGATGGAGTGAAAGCAAGGTCAGAAGAAGGATGAGATGGGCATGGGTATCTTTTTGCTGGAAATAGTCCCTTTTTTCCTGGGGTTAAAAGAAGAAATGGTGAATTTTGACAAATGGCAGAGGAGAACTCAGTTGGGAAAAATCACATGGCATAAAAGACAACACAAAATATATCACATTGACAAAGCAGTGATTACAATCAACTAAACAATGGCACATTTGCTACAGTATGGTGACTGCAAGGCAGATGGATGTGTACCTACATGTAAGCAACATTTATATGGAAATGAAACACACAACAAAGGGTGGGTATAAAAAAAGGACATGATGTGGTACACAGGCAATAAGCATTCAGAGGCAAGGGGGCACAATACGGTAAGAAATAAAGGGAGGGTGCAAACTACACATGGTCTGACAAACGTAAAGTGATGCACTAATGCATACAACATCATTCCTGTGGTGTCTGTGTTTTACCACCTTACAGTGGAATCAAGAATGTCTAATAACATGGTATGGAGAGCAATACCTATCCATTTAAATAAATTAAATAAATGGGCAACATTGGAATGTTATGGGTTCTGCTGGGTATAAGACATTTAAAAAATTAAACATTTCCAACACCCCCCCCTCATTTTGGTTTCTGTAGCTTGTGTTAGGTTCCCTTAATTTGACCTGTTAATAGCATAAGTCTGCATTGAAAAGTGGAACTTGTGTGTTGAGAGACAGCCTTACAAGACTATCTGCAAATATATAGAGCTGAGTATATTTTTCTGTTATTATTCTGTATTATAGAGCTAAATTGTTGCTTAGATATATGTTGTCTTACTGTTCTGCAAATATACAGAGATCAGTATATATTTTTTTGGTTTTATAATTTGCACTCTGATTCCTCACATCTCGGTTGAAACTTTTCCCCACCCCTCCTCACTGTTCTTGGTTGCAGTTTAAATTTGGTGGCTTTTGCAGTGCCCACCCCACTGTAGATTTGATCTAGAACACTCCCCAAGTCCCATCTCTTTACCGCATTCTACCTAATAAACCCTTACTGCACTTGCTTTTAGTCCTTTTTAATTTAATTAAATTTTTTCAAACTGTGTGTGGACTAATATTGCTACATACTCAAGTATGCCAGCTTGCACTGCATGTGAATTGTTTTTACTACTGTTTTGCTACTTTTCTGAAAAAAAAATTGTAAGCCTGTTTCCTACCTTTCCTGTAATTAGTGTTCCAGATACAGATTTGCTGTATCCAGGACTATTTGTAAGCTTCTGAGCCCCCCCAAGCCTTTCTGTGTTGGAGGGAAGCCTTCTAGCTTATCAGTGGGAGTGGTAAGCACTAGGTAACCTGCTTACCACATAAGGAGTGGTTCTGGCCCAGAATTTGTAGTTATTGGCCGTTTGTGCGGTCTTCCATCTCTCTCAACTTTCTGATTTGAAGGCCTGCATTTGCACTTGTTTCTGTCCTGTAACTCCTGGGCCCATCTCATTTGCTCACTCAAAAAAAAAATGTATCTGCTTTTACTTTATTTGTGTTTCTTCCTACTTTACTTTGCTTTTGCATCATCTTAAAAGTACTCAATTGTATTTATTACTGCTTGGTGTAACTCATTCTAAGCCTTTTAGTTTAAGCACTTGGGCTTCAGACCAGTTGATTTACATTAAGAAGGTTTGTGGTCTGCACTGTAGTGGCAGAACAGGTAGCTTACATCCTTCTAAGTTGGGAACTGCTGATTGAGGGCTCAGTGTCTGTTATTCTAAAAGTGTATTAATTCTGGTTTAAGCACTTGGGCTTCAGGCCAGTTATTTTACATTAAAAGGGTTCATGGTCTGCACTCTTGTGGGAAGAGAGGCTGGACACTGCCCTTCTGAGCTGGGAATTTCTGATTAAAGGCTTATAGAGCCTGCATATTTAAACTGCTTCTTACTGAAATTGGTACACCTTGTTTGCTGTAGCATAGACTAGCTCTAGGCCTGCTGAATCTAGCTTTCTTTGTATAACTTGAGCACTAATCCAGGCATTCTTTAAAGTAGTCAATTGTATTTATTACTGCTTGGTAGTAACTTGATTAACGTGTAGCTATCATTCTAAGTCTTTTGGATTAAGCACTTGGGCTTCAGACCAGTTGTTTTACATTAGGAAGGTTTGTGGCCTGCACTGTGGTGGGAGGACAGGTAGTTTACACCCTTCTAAGTTGGGAAATGCTGATTGAGGGCTCAGTGTCTGTTATTCTAAAAGTGTATTAGTTCTGGTTTAAGCACTTGGGCTTCAGGCCAGTTATTTTACATTAAGAAGGTTCGTGGTCTGCACTCTTATGAGAGGAGAGGCTAGACTCTGCCCTTCTGAGCTGGGAATTTCTGGTTAAAGGCTTATAGTGCCTGCATATTTGTACTGTTTCTTACTGAAATGGGTACACCTTGTTTGCTGTAGCATAGACTAGATCCAGGCCTGCTGAATCTAGCTTTGTTTGCTTGTTATTTTCCTGAAACGCTAATTCCACCTAAAACGCAGCTTTTCAGCGCTTCTGTGGATCCCTAGTGATATTTGCATTGCTTACTGTACTTATTTCCTTGTTTCACTTGAAAGAAAGTTACTGTTTGTCATTTTTGCATTTAAGTTACCTGTAACACATTGCATTTAAGATACCTGGCACTTGCTCACTAAAGCAGTTATATAAGTAAGCACTAAAAAATTAAAAGCACTACACCCTCACAAACTCCCCTTGAGTACCTTGTTCCCCACTGGCCCTTTTTTCAATTATAAAGGAATTCCCAATACTATTCTAGCATGTCCAAAGGTCAGTTGTCAATCTCCTCTCCAGTCCAGCTGGTGAATCTGGGAATCTTGAGGCAATGTTACAACTGCCTCATGTACACAGACAACCCTCTCCTCCTCCCAACAAATTCCAACACATGTGAGAGATGCAACCATATAGCCATACTGGAGGCTAAGCTCTCTCAACTCAGTACTGGTGAAACCAGTCAGGAGGAGAAGGAAACCACACTCACTACAATTCCAGTCTCACATAGACCTACCACGACAGCAAACCAAACACATAAACACACAAAAACATACTCGGAGGCTCTAAATAAAAATCTGCCTAAGCAGCAGAGACCTCCAAAGCAGACACCCAAGCAACCGCTACCCCAAAACAAAACACGTGCAACACATAGCTCACAAATCCAGTGTGCTGAACAGTCACAGCCCTTAAGGCTAAACAACACACCTGATACACTTGTAATAGGTGACTCTATTGTCAGGCACACTGATGTCCCGCTCACCAGGCTGAACAAGGAAAAGGTCACAGTGAGCTGCCTGTCGGGCGCTAGGATCCACCACATAACACAAGCACTCAGGTCACTCCAAGGCAAGTACAAAAATGACTCAGTCATTGTCCATGCTGGTGTGAATGACCTGAGACGTACCTCCCTGGACTACATGAAAAGATACATAGAGGAGCTCTCTGAGCATGTAGCCCAGGCCGGTATGACCCTGACCTTGAGTAGCATCTTACCCTCACCAAGAATGATGCCACAATATGAAGACAAGATGATCAATTTCAACAATTGGCTTAAGTATTGGTGTCATTCAAAGGGGATCCAGTGCCTGTCAGCCTGGGATGACATGTTCGACAAGCCACGATGCTTCACTAGGGACGGCTTGCACCTGTCACCCCTGGGCTTTTGGATATTGGCAAAGGCTCTTGCTACCCCCATAGTGCCTTTTCTAGGCAAGGCTCAAAAGACAAACCCACCTCCATAGGTATCACAAGGGATAAGAAACTAAGAGTAATGCTACTCAACGCCAGAAGTCTAAACCTCAAGATGCACGCACTTGAAACTCTCCTTAGCATGGAGAACATCGATATCTGTGCAGTAACAGAAACCTGGTTCAAGGCTCCCGAGAGCACCCCAGCACTACCAGGTTAAACCTCATACCATGCTTTTCAGCCCCAAAGCTTGGACCAAACCACAACAGGAGGGGGAGTATCAATATCCGTCAAAGATACCCACACCTCCAGGTTGGTGGCATAGCAGGAAGCATCAGAGACTATCCATGTGCAACAAACAGTGGGTAAAACTGTCTTCCAGTTTATAGCCTGCTACAGACCACCCTGCCAAACCCATGATCCCCACTCGGCCTTCCTGAGAACACTGGAAAACATGAAGGTCTCTCTAAACACCATTATATTGGGCGACTTCAACTACCCAAACATAGACTGAGAGCATTACTCTAGCTCCAACACCCTAGCCCAAAGGTTCCCAGAATTTATAAACTCAAATGCTATGGAACAACTTGTTACCACTCCCACAAGAGGGGAAAACATACTGGACCTGATCATCTCCAACATGGGGACTCTGTGCTCCAGACCAGAAGTGTATCCCTCACTGGTAAGATCAGACCATAAACTAATCTCACTGGATATTCACATCCCGACTCCACCCCCTGCCCTGAAAACCACAGTGAAAAACTTCTCTAAAAAAGCAAATTTCGCACTACTCAAAAACCGAGGTGGAATCCTTCAAAGACCCCGGGCCTGTGGAAAATATGGCCCAGACCGCAGAATCCTTTATAAACGCATTCTATGAACACCTTCAGGAATGCATGGATCATGCAATCCCAAATAAAACCAAGACCCAATCCTACAAAGGCAGACACCCTGTCTGGTGGACCCCAGCCATAAACAAACTATACAATAGAAGGAGGAAGCTACTACATGATAGAGCAAAATCCCAAAAAGGGAAGGCATCTCTGATCAGTATTAGCAAAAAACTATGGGCACTCATAAAATCATCTAAGGACAGTTTCGAGAGAAATATTGCACAGGACACTAAGGATAATCACAAGGCTTTCTTTAGTTATGTTAGGAACCTGGGTGGGAATTCCCAGATATGCTTAGAATTACTCCAAAATGACAAAAAATACACCGAACCCACAGACATTGCCAACATCCTAGCTGACAAGTTCAGTGCAAACCCCCCCCCCCACCAAAAGGGCAAATATCTATCCCATCAGAGTGCTGCCCCCCTGACATCTCAGATGCTCAGGTAAGAGCTGCCCTCTCAATAGCAAAAAAACACAGCATCAATGGGACCAGACGGTTTCCCGGGCTGCATCCTACATGAACTCCAAGAAGAGCTAAACCCAAACATAAAACTACTGTTCAATCTCAGCCTTACTACAGGATATGTACACAAAGAGTGGCGTACAGCAACAGTGGTCCCTCTCCACAAAGGTGGTGCCTCAACAGATCCTAGAAACTATCGCCCCATATGCCTGACTAGCTTGGTCTGCAAAGCTATGGAAAGGATCATCATGGGCCTCATAAATAAAGATATTGGGGACCTACAGACACCGGATCCTACCCAGTTCGGCTTTGTTAAGGGCAGATCCTGCCTCTTCAACATGGTTGATTTCTTTGAAACAGTCACCAAGGCCATTGACGAGGGGAAGGTGGTCCACACAGCCTACCTGGGCCTCACAAAAGCCTTCGATACGATACCCCACTCGGGCATTATAGAAAAGCTCACCAGGTTAAATATAAACCCCTATGTCTCTAGATGGGTTGCAAACTGGCTCAAGGAAAGAACCCACATGGTTAGAATTGCTGGAGCCATGTCAGACTCCAAACCAGTTACAAGTGGTGTCCCACAAGGCTCAGTCCTGGGACCTCTCTTGTTAGGTATATATTTCTCGGAGGTACAGGCCAACACGGAAGGACTGTGGCTGACCAAGTTCGCAGATGACTGCCAACTGGGCACCATAATCAACTCTCCAGCCGACACAAGCATCCTCCAAAAGGGCCTCATAGAAACAGACAACTGGTGCCAGAGCCATGGCCTCAAGCTAAATGCCAAAAAGTGTATTGTCATCCCCTTTGGCAAAAACAAAGTGCCCACAAATTACCACATAGGTGGTAATCCATTAAGTACAGAAGAAGTAATTAGGGACCTGGGGACCCATGTTGATAGCAATCTCTCATTTGACAACCACATGGCCAAAGTGGTTAGAAAAACATTTTATATAGCCCACCTAATCATGAAGGGATTCACATCTAGATCAGGGGAGGTCATCCTGCCTCTTTACTCATCCCTCATCAGGCCCATAATTGAGTACAATGCCCCTTTTGGGATGTGCCTTACCAGACACCTGCAGCAACTGGAAAGACTCCAAAAGTACCTCACCAAGAGGATCAAAGGGCTCAAACAGATGCCATATGCTGCCCGGTTAAAGTAACTCCAGCTCTACTCAGTGGCATACCGCCTGCTCAGAGGCAATCTGTACATGAAGTATAAAGCCATGTCCAACCCGGAATGAATGGACATGCTGCACCTCAGAAAATCCAAATCCCATCAAGCTACGTGCTCGAGAGACTTGAACCTCAGCACTGAAATAAATAGGACATGCTGGATGGACAGATTCATAACCTAGAGGCTCCCTTCACTCTGGAATAAAATCCCAGTCCAGGTTAGGCAGAGTCCCTCATTGACTCTCTTCAAGAGGAATCTTGATGAGTGGATGGGAGATCATAAGGTTTACCCTGGGTATCACTTCTGTGTCACTGTTAGACAGAGGCACAGTATACTAACCTCGAAAAAGGGCATCGCAAAATTAATTTAAAATGGGTGGCGAAAGCCAAACACACTCTGGCTAGGCTTATAAATGCCCTAGGGCAGATAGCCTAGTATGGACCTATGAACCTATGAACCTATAAAGGGTACCACAGCACAGACACACATATATAGGTTCATAGGTTCATAGGTTGGTACTAGGCAATCATCCCCAGGGTCTATACAAGCCTGGCCATAACAATTCCCTGGCTATTTCTTCCCACAATATTTACTTCCCTGAATCCCTGTCTAGCAGGGCGACTGACATGATCCCTGGGGTGAATTTCCTATCTGCCATCCAATCATCAAGGTTCCTTTTGAAGAGGGCCAAAGAGGCACTCTGCTTGACATGTATGGGCAGTCTTTTCCAGAGTCTGGGGAGTCTCTGGGTCAGGAACCTATCCCTCCAGCATGTTTTGTTCATTGTGATGACAAGGTTTAGATCCCTGGAGCATGTGTCTCTGAGGGACTGGGATTTCATTAAGTGTACCATGTCCAACAGCTCTGGGTTTGACAATGCCTTGTATGTTAAGCAGAGATCACCTCTGAGTAGACAATATGGGACAGATTATAGGTGGAGTTTTTTTAGATGTTCAGCATAGGGCATATGCTTTGGGCCTGTAATTCTTTTAGTGAGGTATTTCTGTGGCCTTTTCAGTGGTTGGAGATGTCTTGAGAGGTACATACCAAATGGGGCATTGTATACTATAATGAGTCTAAAGAGAGATGAGTACAGTGGGACAATGACCTCCTTTTTTCTGGATGAAAAGCCCTTGGTAATGAGGTGTGCCACAACATAGAAGGATCTCCTGACTGTTGTGGTGATGTGGTTATCGAAGGTGAGACCACTGTCCACCTGTGTCCCTAAGTCTCTTATCACACTTTTGATGTTTGGTGTACTGCCACCTATGTAATAATTCACAGGTACTATTTTTTTCACAAAGGGGATAACTATACATTTCTTGGCATTGAGCTTGAGCCCATGGCTCTGGCACCAAGCATGTTTTTCTGTAAGGCCTTTTTGTAGAGTATCCACATCATTTGGGGATTCAATAATGGCTCCCAGTTTGCAGTCATCTGTCAACTTTGTTAGCCAGAGTCCCTTAGTGTTGGCCTGTTCTTCAGAGAAGTAGATGCCATACAAGAGTGGTCCTAGTACTGAATCCTGAGGTACTCCACTTGTCACTTGTCTGGAGCTGGATTTGGAGTTGGCTACTTTTACAGTTTGGGTTCTGTCAGTAAGCCAGTTGGCAACCCATCAAGTGACGTAAGGATTAATGCCCAGCATAGTAAGTTTATCTATGATTCCAGAGTGGGGGATGGTGTTGAAGGCCTTGACAAGGTCCAGATAGGCTCTGTGGACCACCTTACCCTTTTCCATGGCTCTGGAGACTGATTTGAAGAAGTCAATCAGGTTCAGGAGACAAGATTGGCCCTTCACGAACCCAAACTGCATGGGGTCTAGTATTTGAAGGTTGCCAATGTCTTTGTTTATAAGTTCCATGAAAATACATTCTATGGCATTGCAGGTCAAGCTCATCAGACTGATGGGGCAGTCGTTTCCGGGATCCAAGGTGGATCCCCCTTGTGGAGTGGGATAACTGTAGCTGTGCATCACTCAGTGGGCACAAAGCCTGAGATGAGGCTATGATTAAACATGATACTTAGGTGAGGTGCCAGTTCATTTTGTAGTTCATGTAATCCACAGTCAGGGATGTCGTCTGGTCCCATGGATGCTGTATTCTCATCTTTGGAGAGTATGTTTTTTTCCTGTGTGGCTGTTATTACTGGAATTTGGCAGTCTTTGGGCATTGAGATGGGCAACTGCACATGAGTTAGGTTTACAGCTTTGTACATGTACACAAATGGTATAGGCTACAAGTAAGAAAGATCCAGACACAAGCAAGATTACAAGGATGGAAGTGAAGATCAAACCAACCATTCAGGTAGGAGGCAAACATATGTCCACTACGCCACACTGCAACCCTGAAAATTATTGACATGCATAGTAGTGTTCTGTCAATGTAACAGCAAAACACAACTGCTGGAGCAATTCATCACTACATAATCACAGAATACTGCAATCAAATTCTGTTGAACTGATAGAGCACCACATGACATCTGTGGACATTAATGATGCTTGCTTCATGTACACCACATTTGTACAGGTTTATTATCCATGATATACCACCACTATTTGCACTAGTACAACATAGACAATGGCTTCTATTATGTCCCTGTGCATTATGCACATGGTGAGGTGTGCCTACTATGGCCATAAGGATGGTAGCTGTACAGCAATAATGTGCCATGCCATGACTGACAGCATGAACACAGGATTATATGCTTACAAGCCAGATAAGGTCAGATATTCCATGTGCATGATATATGCATGGATAATATACACTTGGGACAAAGGTGCACATGGGTAAAAGACACCTGTATCACTGTATGGCATGTATGGTGAAAACAAGTATCAGCTACCAGTGGATACCTAAGCTGCTGCCTACAGCAAAGTACCTCTGCAAATTTGCTGTGTAATGTAACCAAGTTTTGCAGTCGCATATCACATCAAATCTGAATGCACTTATGTCATGCCTACTTGTACCATATTTGCAAGCAATAATGTGGATGATGGAATGTGACAGGTTGTACACAAAACATCTAATGTACAATGCCCATTGTGGATCATTCATACAGGGCACAAGGATAACATGTAGTGTGACAGCTGCACATCCATGTGGTAATGCTTAGAGTACGACATCACATGGACAAATCATTGATGCATATGTTGCAGTATTTGTTGACTGTAAGTGAGATGGACGTGTAGCACACTACATAGCACTGTACAACAGCAGCAAATTTGCCATAAAAATTGACGCATCAACACTTCATAAAGAAAGTTTGTATATACTCATAAGTACAGTTGTGTAAACTGATGGCAACAGATCTCATTGTTGCTAATATGTGACACAGGAATTCCATGCATTTGTGGGAAGGAAAACATGGTTCATAGGTTCATAGGTGTGTACTAGGCTAAAGGTCCTGGAGCCTTTACAAGCCTAGCCCAAAATAAAATTGCCCAGGCACCCTGCCACCTGATGTTAGTTCACAGTGCAACTGGAATGATCCCTGGAGTGAAATTTCTGTTACCCATCTACTCGTCAAGATTTCTCTTGAAGAGGGCCAGTGAGGTGCTCTGCTTGACATGAATTGGAAGCTTATTCCAGAGTATGGGCAGACTTTGGGTTTGGGAGATGAACCTGTCCCTCCAGCATGTTCAGTTTATTGTGGTAATGAGGTTGTGATCTCTGGACCATGTGGCAACAAATAATTGGCACTGCTATGTCTCTAACCCAGGGCCATGTACACTATAGTCTGACCATTGTACCACTACACCATTTGAGTTGTTATCTGCTTCTGCCTGGTTTCAGACCAGGGACCTTTTGCATGTTAGGTGTATGTGATAACCATTACACTATAGAAATGCTAAGAAAAAAAAGAAAAATGTCTCATTATGTTATGACTAACAGAAATGCACATGCACATTGCATGAAATGGCCTGTTATGGATTTACTAATTACTTGTGGTATGCCTGAAAGTGTCAATCAGTTATGCACTACCACATGTAATCAGGTGCAAATAACGTCTAAATTAATGTTACATTATAACTCATGCATAATGTATACAATATCAGGATGTGTGAAACCTCCTCAGAGTATACAAACACAATGTTTTCAACAGTGAAGAGGAATTGTAGCAGTGCAACCCACTAGTGATCAAAGGTGCCATATAGACACATAAATTCTACAGCTGCAACAGCACAGTGCAACATGACACAAAGCTTGGAGTCATGGACAATACAATCTGTGGGAATGCACAACCCATTTGTGTGATGGAAACCACAGGAGTCAGAGGCATATACACAATCACAGTGGTGCAGAACAGTTTCACATAATAGGTGAATGTGTCACTGATGCACATATTATTCTATCATAGTAGTATTATTTACCCTTTATGCACATGATATCCAGCAAAGGGACTAACTGCAGGAAGGGGAATAAAACTTCCCTCATGAACCTTTGTCAGAAATAGATGTTCATATGGAGGGATGACAATACTAAATGAAAGGGAGATATGTCTGCATGGATCATCTTATGCAGTGTGTGGCAAAGCAGATACATCACACCATGACAGCCTTGACACTCCACAGGTACACATATACTATCAATACGACATGAATGCCAACAAGTGCAAGAATCAATGGCAGACATATACTGCTGTAGTTAACCATGAACTTAGCATTCTTCAGCAGAGATACAACTGATAGGCATACATAAGTGGTAATGCTATACTACCATATATATATCAATAGAAACCACCACTGCTGTAGAACACACACATATAGTACAATGTACATGTCTATTATAGGTAA
This sequence comes from Protopterus annectens, assembly GCF_019279795.1. Classification (NCBI taxonomy): domain Eukaryota; kingdom Metazoa; phylum Chordata; order Ceratodontiformes; family Protopteridae; genus Protopterus; species Protopterus annectens. The sequence continues at coordinate 641,244,430 of NC_056734.1, read as the reverse complement.
TGTCAAATGAGTTGTCTTGAAATGGCAATGTATTCCCACCCCGTCTCCGGCACCTCTACACTTATATCCCCATTACCACTTCCACTCCAAAATCAACTCATCAGAACAGTCCCCACCTACCTACACATCACCATTTCCCCCTGCCTCCACTATTCTAGTAAGCTCTTCTCTCCACTTCTAATTCCCCATCCTCCCTACTGCAGTATTCATTCTACCCAGCACCACAAACCAATTTTACTAGTACTAATCCCTTTCTATTACACCATGTATTCCCACCATATACAATAATCCAAGAACTATCATGCAAATCAAACCTGCACAGACTTTACCCATAATTTTCCTTCCTCTACTTCCTACTCCACCTCAACAGTCTTCCAGACTTCTCTTATTCCACCCTTCACATAACCTCTATATACCCCCAAAATTAATCATTAATCTCAACCTATATTTCCCCCACCCATTATTACAATGACTTTATATTCTTTATCAGAAAACTTATTCCTGATATCTCTAATACAGTCCCTATCCCTCACAGTCCACACCTTACTTGCTTCCTTGCCCTCAACTGCAACTCTAAGGAATCTAAAGACCTTTCCTCCTTCCTTCTTCAACTAATTTCTATCCTCCTTTCTGGTGACTTACATCCTAACCCTGGATCCTCAGCCAATCAGTTTACTAACTCAAACTTGCCACCTTCACCCTCTTCCCATAAATCTCTCATATTTGCTACAAGTAATGCCCAATACTTATGCAATAAACCACCTAACATTCATGCCTGGCTCTCCTATAACCCCCCTGACACTCTTTCTATCTCTGAAACATGGCTGAAACCTCATATAAGAGACTCTGAAATCACCACTCCCAACTGTAGAATCATAAGAAATGACAGAACCCAACAGAAAGGTGATAGAGTAGCCTGACTTTTCTCCTCTTCCCTAACAGTGACACCCTATACTAAGCCTATACCCCAATTCGCTCCTGCTGAGCTAACCCTGGTCCTCCTAAAAATTAACAACCACAAAAACATATGCATAGCTGCCCTATATATTCCACCAGGTAACAATATCCCCATTTTTGAAGATATTCTCTCTTGGTTCTCATCTGACAAACGTAATGAAACAATACTCCTAGGTGACATTAACATAAACTGAACTTCTATACATTCAACTACAGCCTCTCAGAATATAAATCTATATAACTTCACCCAACTAATCAATTCTCAACCAATCAATTTTCCTACCAAACCTAATAATGATAACACTTCAGGCAGTATTCTGGACTGAATATTAGTTTCCCACTCCAACATTATTTATGATAGTGGTACCCTACCTGACTCCCTTAGTGAGCATCTTCCTGCCTTCACACGTCGTTCACCTTCCTCCCTCCATCTACAACACAACTATATCTCAAACCATACCCTGAAAATTTTCAACCCTCAAACATTCTCTGACTCTTTAAAATACATGAACTTGAACCCTCTAAAAAACCTTTCTCTGGACAACACTGTTACTTACTTCAGTACTTCATTTATTAACCTACTAAACTGCTTTGTTCTCCCCAGAACTAAAAGGGTTAAATCCAAAACTGTCCCTTGGCTAACCAAAGAAACTATAACATTCATGCACCTCTGTGATAAATCATGAAAACATTACCAAAAATATAAAACATCCAACTCCCTTTCCAAATACAAGCAACTTCGTAATAAAGTAAAAAAAAACCTAATTGATACGGATCGTAAATTCTACTACTCTAAACTTCAAAACAATCATAAATCCAACCCCAAAAAATTTCTGGAGCAGTAACTCTGCCCTCCTCTGTTCTGGCAAAAAAGATAACCCCTGCCAGATCCTAACCCTTCAGATCATTTCTTAGCTACCCAATTTAACTTCTTCTTCATAGACCCAATAGCCAAACTCACCACACATTTCCCTAATCATGTATCATCTCTAACCTTATCCCACACCCTTAAATCTACCCCCTCTGACACCAGTGCTTCTCACCTCCCCCTTTACTATCAAACCTATTTCTATCAATACCATAAAAAAACTCCTACAAAAATTAAGACCATACTTCAATGGGGTCTATATTATAACACTGAAATTAACAAAGATCAAATGTTATAATATCAAACCCTAAACAACAAAATCTGCAAACATCGAACAGTCAGAATAGCGATTTTTTTCCCCAGAGAAAAAAATCGCTATTCCGAGAAACATACACTCAACACAAACACACACAAAAAAAACAGCAATCCACACACATACACTTAAAATCCTACACCTAAACCTAAACTAAACTTTACATACACTACTAGGTATCAACTTACCTTAACCCGACCCTAACCCTAAGGTCCATCACTATTGCAAACTCACCTCACCCACGCACTAACCCTAACTCACCTAACTCGCCCCCTAACCCTAACCTACACAAAACTGCACACTTACCTGACCCGCTCCCTAACCCTAACTCACCTAACCCAACCCCTAACCCTAACCTACACACAATCGCACACTTACCTGAACCCGACCCGTAACACTCCAACATATCAAATGCTGAAAACAGCGAAGCCACAGCAATGGCCCACCGAATTCTTTCCCTGGGAAAGAATTTGGTGTCCTGCACCTTCACTGTTTTCAGCATTCAACAAAACTTGTTCATTATTATAACATTTGAACTTTAAAAAATTCAATGTTATAATATACCACTTTAATGCCCCAGATAACCTTCCATCTAACTTCCTGAAGCTAGCTGCAGATGGCATAGCTCTTTCCATCTGCATCCTAATAAATCATTCCATCCAAGAATCTTATGTACCCCTCCTCTGGAAAAAAGCCTTCATCATTCCCATTCACAAAGGAGGCAACAACACTGATATTTCCAATTTCTGTCCAATAGCCATCCTGTCCCCATTTCTAAAATTCTTGAAAAATCTATTCACCTGCAACTCTTATGCTACCTCTTAGACAATCAACTGAAGACCCCTGCACAACATGCTTTTAGACCCGGAGACAGCACCACTACTTCCCTTCTCTCCTTCAAAATCATCAACCATGCCTTCCACTCTGGCAATATTGTATCTACCTTTCTTTTAGACTTATATAATGCCTTCGATACTGTTTCTCATAACTTTCTCTTGTCCAAGCTTTCTCATTGCAGTCTTTCCCCCTCTTCCGTCAACTGGTTTTCCAGTTACTTCTCAGATAGACAACAAGCCATCAAGTGGAAAAACTGTACCTCTTCCTTCCTTCACACTTTGACAGGCATTCCACAAAGCTCTATAATGGGTCCCTTACTATTTAACATCTTCATTAATGACTTTCATTAGTGTATCCCAAATGCTAAACTCATCCAGTACTCTGATGACGCTGCCATTATCTGCTCTGCTGAATCTCTCCCCAAACTCAAGAAATTAACTCAAGATGCCTTCTCTTGCAGCGGGTCTTGGATGTTGAACAATCACCTACCTCTCAGTGTATCTAAATCTAAAATCATGATATGTACCCCATCTAAATACACAAAAATCAACACGAATTCTTTCTCCATAATCAGCCAAAACATGACCCCCATCGAAAGAGTCCCCCATACAAAGCTTCTAGGTGTCCTCATAGATGAGCAATTAAAGTTTGATATTCATCTACAAATATTAAGAAAACCCATGAGAAGCCAGGTATGCTTTATCATCACAGTCGTTATCTTACTCCCTCAACCAAGCATATCCTCTCTACGACCTACCTCATTCCCTCCCTCTTGTATGGAACCCTCTCCTTACTAATCTTCAATCCACCCTAAATTCAAAACTGTCATCCTGCTACAATAAAATCTCTAAGTTTGCTACTGGATCCAAATCCTCCTCTCACCACTGCAATGCTCCCCACTCCTTGAATTGGCTGGAACTCCCTAATTATCTCTATTACATTCAACTGTCTACTGTCCATAAGCTCATTTTCAAGCCCTCTAACTGCCCTACCCTCTCCTCCATCCTCAAAATGGATCATCCTGACGGACTGCTAAGGTCCAACAATCAGAACTTCCTTGAAGTGTACAAACCCATACATACTCCAGGGCAACTTCTATTATCATTCTTCCCAGCACGACTATGGAATTCACTTCCTCCATGCATTCAAACTACCCACAACCACTCCACCTTAAAGACCTTGCTCCATTCCATCTCTCTTCTCACCAGGATTGCTCCTGCTGTCACCCCACCTGACTCCTTCTATTTCACCTCTACTTCCTTTACCCTTCTTTCTCTAAACTCAGCCTAAGACTTGTTTCTGCTCTTTTCACCTTCCTTTTATATTTTCCTTCTTTACCTATCCCCTATATGTCTTAGAAAATATAGATACCTGTATGCCTTGTACTCCAAAATGCCTTATTTATATTTCCTAAGAATGCATTGTTAGGACACATTCCACAAATGTTTTGCCACTATTTTCTATGCCACTTTGTTTCTGATATTTTTAAACTGTGTATTACTTGCAAATCTTGTTGATTTTTGCAGTTGTAAAACTGTACGTGGAGCTTTTCTTCCCAGGCCTCCATTGAAAATTGACTCATTTCAGCCCGATGGACTTTCCCAGTTAACAAACTACAAATAAATAAATAAATAAATATTACCCTATAGACAAATGTGGATGTTGTTTCTGAATGAATGACACTCTGAACTCTCCTCACAGGAGATGTACCCATGTCACAGTCATGTATAGCAAATGGTGATATGATAAAGGATACCATAGTAGGACAGATTGTGGCACAATATCAGGGAAATTACAGGGGGAGCATGGTCATCAAATGGAATAATGTGTACAAATATGTGCCATGATAATAAGAACTGCAAGAAAGACCCAGCCATGCTAGATTCTTCATTGTGTAATACCATAAACCTCCTTTGTAGTGGTCCATGGGATACAGGCAAATGACCAGTCAAGAAAATAACAGCTTTTCAGCTACATGACTTCTGAATGCCATGACTATTTATTTTCTTAGTATTTATGGGTAAGTCAGGCCAAAAAATGTGAACCCTACTAGCTATATGTACACATATATTTTCTGGCTTGAAGGACCTTCCTGACAAAGCTTAGAGATGACCTCCGTAGTGATCATCCAGAAGGACCCACTATTGGCATATGTCATGTCCATGGAGAATCTCACGCCATCATCTGCATCTGGGTCTAGAAAACATTAGTGATAGCCTTGCACATGTGATCCCTCATGTTGTCTTGCTCTGATGTAGCATGGTGTTGCTGTTCCACATGGACAACAGTAGGGGATTCTCCTGGTTCATCTTATGGCAATGAACCCTCTTCCCCTCTTCTTCAGATTCTGACTCATAAGGCAGGGGCCTGACTCATCTTGTCCAACTTCCTCTATCAATTGGTGGACTGTCATGCCTTGAGGCTTCTGTAAGATCTGATGATTAGAACAAATAGACAAGTCAACATTAATGCTCTTGAAATTACCATATGACTATGTAGTACAACAGTGTAACATAAGTGTAACCTCAAGTCTGCTAACCAGAAGTACCCAGAAAAGTCATATAGAGACATCTGAGGAGTCCAACATACAACTACAGAGTAATGTCCATATAAAGCAAATGATTTTATGTATCAACAGTACGTACCTGTGAAAGTCAGTGAAATCATGGTTTAGGCAGCACTGCATCCCATGAAGGATATGATGCATAAATATCTAATGATTACTATGACATTCTGATTAAACTTTGAATCAATATTTCTCAAACAAAATGTTATGAGACACATACAAGAATTATGTTGAACATATGTGGACATTCAGGCTAATACCGGTGGGTTGAGATGCATGCTTCATTTATATGTGATGCATTTAGTGCATTTGGGTATGGACCAGATGCATCACATGTATATTCATTACTTATAACCAGTGTGTAAATGTATGAAAGCAGGATATAGATACGCATAAATATGCCAAGGTTCATGTCAGATATCCATGTGGAGTAATAACATACACTTTGTTAGGCCTTTAGGGATACATATGGTCCACATTAAATATTAAAGTGAGGTAGTCAGGTATGGTAATGCTACTAACATAGCAGTAGCCATAGTATGGGTGTTGTGCTACACAATAAAGTTAAAATCTTGGAATACACAAATGTAGGACAGACTCACAGTGAATTTGTCCCAGGGGTTCCACCTGTGTCCCTCATTGCCAGGGGCGACAGGTGCTGACTGAGGTTTCTTTTGGGGAATAAACTCTTGGATAGGCATGGAAGGGCCCCAGGGCCATTAGCCTAGTAACCTCCTTTGATACTATGATCATATGAATAGTAATGTGACATTTTGCACAGTCACATGACAACCGGAATGCCCTGTGACTACTGCAGTCTCATCATGATATGAAATGGGTTGTCAAGTGTAATTGCCAGATACAGACCTGAAGCCACTCATTATATAGAAACTGATCTGAAGAGCACTCAGACATGTGCGGTACTGATACCTATTATGGGAGCAGTTAACCTCGGTAGGCCTGTGAGAAAGTGCACCAGAAGTTCTATGTTAAGGCCACAGTGTACATGAATATGTCTGCTGTTTTTATGATCTGTAGAAATTACATATTTCAATATATATATATATATATATATATATATATATATATATATATATACATACACATCTTCTGCCAGCAAATCCAATGGTTAAGCAAGAGATACAATATAAATAAATGCATCCTCCTCAGACGTACATGCAGATTTGTTATGACAACACACCTAAACCCCACAAGTGAGGAAATTCCTCTGAATGACCTACCCATGTCCCATTTCATTGAAACCCTCTAAGGGTACTCAGAAAACAATGTGGCTCCCTAATATTTACTATAAGTAACTACAAGCTGTTACACAGCTGTATGAAGTGGATCATATCTGACAAAGTAAACATTAACAGTGGTACCATTTGTCAAGTCAAAACATGCATTTAGAATATATCACTGTGTAGTACACTGCCTGAGTAGCAAATGTATACACATGTGGGGGTTGGACAATGTTTACCTTATAGACACATAGTACAAAGTTTGATTCTTACTTTCGAAAGTGAAATTGTCTAGGCTCAAAATGGCCCACAAAGGCAGGTAGCCTAGTACTTAACCATGAACTTCAGAAGTTGGTTGAGTAATCCAATACAGTGCCAACATGAAAGACTATTACCTTACACTCTCTTGTATCAAGCAGGAAAAGATGCAATACAGCAGTTTTGCAACTCTTTGTAGAACTGAAAGTGGCATGATATTCATTTAAGTGGTATGCGCAAGAAGTACGTGTGCATATGTGAAGCAGTAAAAGGTCAATGACACATTGATTACAAGATGAATGACATATTGACTGTTAAACAAATTAAATATGTAAGCAGCTCAATTGTTGACTTAACAGTGCTCTGAAAATACAGGTGATCATTTTAACCAGTAGTGTTGCAAGATGGGAGGACATGCATATTTATTAGCATGTACTATGAGATAATGGTAGTAAAAATCAGTGGGATTTGAAAATGATAAGACTCTTGTTTTTCAACTGTTTTTAGTGTATATATCTATTTGAATAGATGCTGTTCTCTGTACATCACTCCTTCATGTGTTCCTTCAGGTAACACATCTGATCCATCATCATGTTCCATTTCCAATCCACATTTTCCTAGGCTATTATGAGACAAAGCAGAAACACTGGTTAACATATATGAAATAAAATGATGTCACAAATAACAAGCAAACTATTTAGACCATAATGAAATTGATCACACATTCTTTATGTGTGCAACCCTTTCATTAATTATCATCTACATTTGATGTCCATCAACATGACAAAGATATACAGCAAATTATCTGCAATTAACCATTCATATTACTAAAAGTCATTCATATTGCAAACAGTTCATAATTGCTCCTACTGCAAGTTAAATTTCCTGCTGTTACTACACTGACATGGTGGCTGTCATGTTGTATTCATCCCGAGTAACATGAGTGTAATAAGTAGTGCTATCACTGAAATTTCAAACGTGCATCATTGCAGAATTGCTTTTAACATGCAAGTGGCCTGATTCCAAAAGCCTTGCTCTCAATGTAAGTGATTTACACTGAAAACAGGTCTTTTAGAATCTGGAACTTGATGTAAGCCTGCTTATAAACAGGCCTTAAACCAAAATAAGTTACTTACACCAAGAATAAGTCTTTTGGAATCTGGGCAGGTTTACAGTAGAGTAATTTACTTGTATATTCCTGCTGGCGAAACATGGATTCATACCCTCAAACATTAAACCAAGTATGCTATTTGCTTTGCCCCACTTACCACTCTGAAAAAAACTATAAGCTGATAATTATTTCTCTCTTAAACAGCTCAGTCAATATTGTGGTGATTACAGTTGTTATTTATGTATGCAAAATTGCATGTACTCCATGACTTGTATATGCATATGTTAATAATGGCATACCTATATGAAATTTGGCCAGGCTATCATGGATCTTTCCCAGCTCATGCTTTTTGCACCACATGATAGAACTGTTCCAGTCCCTCTGGGACTCCTGGATAATTCCTATTTATGTAGTTTTCTTATTTCTTTACCAACTACTCTCTTTTGGGATTTTGGCATTCTTTATGATTTTAGTTTTACATTATCCCCTGGAATAGTTTCAGTATGATGTACTTTTATGTCTATACTATCTGGTAGCTTGAAAGAGAACTCCGTATTTCTCAGTAAAAACAACTTTGCTGTTTGTTTCTGGGTCTTAGACAAAGTTTTGTCTATTTGAAAACAGGAATATACTTCTCTGATGCAGGGCTATTTGAATCTATGTCACCTCCCAGGCCGACTGCAGAAGATTCAGTTACACTCCATGGTTTTAATACATTTATACAATATATTTCTTCTGGTCTTCTATTTCCATTGTTTTTTACTTTATGGTTCAATTAATTTATTTTTGCTACCACAGCAACGCATCTTGCCATCCTGCAAGGTAATTCTTTTCAGTGGAAGGATCTATCAGTAACACTTTGTCCCCGAATTTAAACTCCTAAAGTCTGGCTTTCTTATTATACATAATCTGGTGCATCTCTTGTGCCCTTTTCATGTGTACTTTCACTACTGGTATAACATTTTTTACCTATCATGCAGAATCATAAAGCAAGCTATTGCATTTTTAAATTTTCTTCTCCTCCTCCTGCTCCTTCTAGATCTCATTTGTTATGTCCATCATGCTTCTGGGATTTCTATCATATAGTAATTCAGGTGGATGTAATACCCCTGATGACTGAGGTATGTCCCTTACTGAAAAATTAGTTAGGGAAATAACTGATCCTAGCTCTTACTTTCCTGGTCTATGGCCTTCCTAAGAACAGATGCTAGAGTTGTATTTAAGTGTTCCACTAACCCAACAGTTCGAGGTTGGTACATTGAGGCAATTAGATGTCTTACTTTGAAAGACTGAGAAAGCTGGTTCTTCAGCCACAGACAAAAATGGAGTTTCCTTGTCTATGAGTATTTCTTTTGGGATCGCGATTTTTGAGGAAAGTAAAACATAGTCTTTGGTCAATTACATAGCACTATCATTTCACAGGTTTAGAACTTCAGACAACAGTGCATAACCACTGGAATTTATCAGTAGCCATTTCTAAACATTATACAAGATCAACTGCTATCCTATCAAATGGGACTTCAGCAATAGGCTTATGTATTAGTAGACTTCAAACCCATGAACTGATGCAATGTTTGACATTCTGCATTCTTGGTATCTTTCATTACACACGGCCAGTAAAACCTCACTAAAATTCTAGCTTTGTTTTTTTTCCATCCCTAACAGTCTTACCAAGATATGGCTGTGTCAGTTTCATGGTAAGTGTTATAAATGGTGTTGGTACTAACAGCTGGTGGAGTACTTCCCCTTTGCCTTTATATAAAGTCGATAGTGAGCATTCTTCAACTCAAAATACAAGTATGGGATAGACCCATCTGCCCATATGTTTCTCCTTCCATTCTGACTATATTCTCTGTGACCCTGCTTCTTGTTTCAACTTCCCCTTGTCCTTTCTTAAAATTCTCATTATGCATCAACATATTTGTCAAATCAGGAATAACTTCTTTGCTACACTGACATGAAAGGTGCAGTCACTTTACCTACAAATACAGGAATAGTTGTTTCCTCTTTTCTTATTCCTTCCTCTACAAAAGACAACTCAAAGCAGTTACTTTCTCTTTGCTTTTGTTTTTGGCAATTCCCTTTCCTTTGTCTCAGTAACTATAGTTTCTTGAAGTGCCAAAAGCAGATTTTTATATTACTAACCATCCTTTTGCTTTTGACGTTAAAGGGGGAACCTATGACTCTATAAAGCTTCTCATTCTTGCTTCAGTGAGGTTATCGCTATGTTATCGCTTCACTGTTTCCACTCAGACACACTTCATTACTTTAATGGTTGGAATGTTCTGACAAGATCCCATATCATGCACTAAGGTTTATTCCTTTTTATTTCTTCAATGCCCCTTTCACTAACTTAAAAACTGGGACTTTCTAGTGAAACCCAGTCTTCAGTTAATACAAACTTTATTCTATATGTTCCAGCCAAAGCCAGATTTTAGTTCCTTTGTAAGTTTCTACATCTATCACTTTTCCTTTCCAGGACTGTGAATTTCTAACAGTGCATCACCCTGCTGTTCTCACCCCTATTTTACAATGAGTATATTTTGGTCTGTTTGCTCCCATTTACCCATGTTTGCTAGAGGTATAATCAGGTCAAAGAGTACATAGTTGTGTTCCTCCCATAATGTTCATGGCATCCTTGAACTAAGGGAAGACTTGCTCAATATGATGCCATGTGCGTTACCACTGAATCGGTATATACGTTAGGAGTGTGGGGATCCCCGACCCATTTCAGTGTTCAAGGATCTCCCTGCACCCCCTTACAAATGAGTGTTAACCATAACCCTGGCAGTTACTGTCAGCTGCCTGTCAGGTGCCAGGATCCACCACATAACGCATGCACTCAGGTCACTCCACAACAAGTACAAATATGACTCTGTCATTGCCCATGTTGGTGTGAATGACCTGAGACGTACCTCCCTGGACTACATGAAAAGAGACATGGAGGAGCTCTCTGATCTTGTAACCCAGGCCAGTATGACCCTAGCCCTGAGTAGCATCCTGCCATCACCCAGAATGACACCACAGTACAAGGACAAAATGATTGACTTTAACAATTTGCTAAGCTTCTGGTGTCATTCTAAGGGAATCCAGTATCTGTCTGCCTGGGATGACATGATCGACAGACCATGCTGCTTTGCCAGAGATGGCCTGCACCTGTCGCCCTTGGGATTCCAGATACTGGCAAAGGCTCTTGCCACCCCTGTAGTGCCTTTTTTAGGCAAGGTTCAAATGACAAATTCACCACCATAACAGGTACAAGCAAGCAAAATCTGAGGGTAATGCAACTCAATGCTAGAAGTCTAAACCTCAAAATGCACTCACTCGAGGCACTCCTTAAAATGGAAAATATTGACATCTGTGCAGTGACAGAAACCTGGTTCAAAGCTCCATAGGGCACCCCTGCATTACCAGGCTATAATTCATACCATACCTTTCGGTCACCAAACCCGGACTGAAACACTAAAGGTGGAGGCGTGTCCATATTCATTAAGGATATCCACACCTCCAAGCTAGTTGCTCAGCATAATGCATCCGAGATTGTCCAAGTTCAACTAATTCTGGACAAAACCACAATCCAGATTGTAGCTTGCTACAGACCCCCCCCCCACCATGCCCCAGGATTCCCACTTCTCTTTTCTTGACACACTGGAAAATATTAACGTACAACCCAACACTCTAATAATGGGTGATTTCAACTACCCTACCATTAACTGGGAAAACTACTCATGTACCAACTCTTTTGCTCAACGTTTTTTGGAAATCATCAATTCCAACGGTTTGGATCAACTTATCCACACCCCCACCAGAGGCAGCAATATCCTAGACCTGGTCATCACCAACATGGATGACCGGTGTTCCACACCAGAGGTCAGCTCCTCGTTGGTCAGATCCGACCACAAGCTAATCACCCTAGACATCCACATCCCGCTCCCACCCCCCATTAGGAAAACAACCGTAAAAAATTTCTTCAAAGCCAACTTCACGCTTCTTAAGACAGAAGTGACAAACTTCATGACACCCATGCAGACGGACAATAGAGGTACGACTGCTGAATCCCGCACAAATGCACTTTATAAGCACTTACACAAGTGCATGGATCGTGCTATCCCTAACAGAACCAAGATGCTATCCTCCAAAAAAAGGAAGCCAGTCTGGTGGTCTTCTGCCATAAACAAACTTTACAACAGAAGAAAGAAATTGTTGCAAAAAAGAATAAAATTCCAAGATTGGTGTAACTCCCTGGTCAACCTCAGTAAGAAGCTGCGATCCCTCATAAAATCCTCCAAAGCTAGTTATGAAAACAAAATTGCCACTGATTCTAAAGACAACCACAAAGCATTCTATAGCTATGTCAAAAATCTCAATGGCAACACTCAGATCTGCTCTGAGTTATAGCACAATGACACTAAATATATAGAACCAACTGATATTGCCAAAATCCTGGCAGATAGGTTCATTGATAACTTTACCCCCCTCTCACCCCCTAAAGGGCCCACCTTTATACCGGAAGAATGCAAAGTTCCTGTAATCACGGCTGCACAGGTAAAAACTTCACTCTCCAAAGCCAAGAACAGAGCATCCATGGGACCTGACAACATCTGAGGCTGCCTTCTACATGAACTACAGAACAAACTGGCACCCCACCTAAGTACCATGTTCAATCATAGCCTCACCTCAGGCTTTGTGCCCATTGAATGGTGCACCATGAACGTTATCCCACTCCGCAAAGGGGGGGCCACAACAGACACCGGGAACTACCGCCCCATTAGCCTGACAAGCCTCGTCTGCAAGGCCATGGAATGTATCATCATGGAACTCATAAACAAAGACATTGGAGATCTCCAAGCCCTGGACCCCACACAGTTTGGGTTTATAAAAGGCAGCTCATGTCTCCTAAACCTGATAGACTTCTTTGAAGTAGTCACCAAAGCCATAGATGAGGGTAAGGTGGTTCACACAGCCTATCTAGATCTCACCAAGGCATTCGACACCATCCCCCACTCTGGAATTATAGATAAACTCACTAAACCAGGTATAAATCCCTATGTCACAAGATGGGTTGCCAAGTGGGTTACTGAAAGAACCCACAATGTGAAAGTAGCAGACTCCAAATCAGACTTCAGACCACTGACAAGTGAAGTACCACAGGGTTCAGTCCTGGGTCCTCTCCTGTTTGGTATCTACTTCTCTGAAGTACAGGCTAACACAGAAGGTCTTTGGCTAACTAAATTCGCAGATGACTGCAAACTAGGAGCCATAATTGAAACTCCTAACAATGTGGACATCCTACAAAAGGGCCTCACTGAGACAGATGCCTGGTGTCAAAGACATGGTCTCAAGCTCAATGCCAAAAAGTGCATTGTCATCTCCTTTGGTAAAAATTCTTTACCCATGAACTACCACATAGGCGGTAGTCTACTTAATACTGAAAGTGTGATAAGAGACCTTGGGACACAGGTGGACAGTAGTCTCTCCTTTGATAATCACATCACCAAAGTGGTCAGGAAATCCTTCTACGTGGCACACCTCATCACAAAAGGTTTCTCATCCAGAAGAAAAGAGGTCATTGCTCCCCTCTACTCATCACTCATTAGACCCATTATAGAGTACAATGCCCCTTTTGGTATGTACCTCACAAGACATCTACAACAACTGGATAGGCTGCAAAAATACCTCACAAAGAGGATTACTGGCCTCAAACAGATGCCTTACGCAGACCGTCTCAAAAAACTCCAGCTTTACTCCGTTGCATATCACCTACTCAGAGGCGATCTCTGCCTAACATACAAAGCTATGTCAAACCCAGAGCTGTTGGACATGCTCCACTTAAAGAAATCCCAATCCCTCCGAGCTACACGCTCTAGGGACCTAAACCTTGTTACCACAATAAACAGAACATGCTGGAGGGATAGATTTCTGTCCCAGAGACTTCCCATACTCTGGAACAGACTACCTATCTATGTCAAACAGAGCTCCTCATTAGCACTCTTCAAGAAAAATCTTGATGACTGGATGGGTAATAGGAAATTCACCCCGGGGATCACTTCTGTAGTTCTGCTTGACAGGGGCACAGGAAAATAATTTTCTTGGGTGGCGAAAGCCAGGGTACATTTTTGGCTAGGCTTGTATAGGCCCTAGGGTCAATAGCCTAGTACCTACCTATGAACCTATGAACCTATAATAACCCCAACCCTATATCTTACTTTTGAAAATCCCTTTTTATAGCAATACCACTGGATAAGAAACTTAAGCACACACCACATGCAGCAGTACACATGACCAGCACCATGTCTGTCCTTTTAGTTATTCCTTACGATAACCCTAACATGCATGCACACACAGACGCGCACACACTCCCAACCACTAATATTAACATTTATGACACATCCAACATTAGAATCTCATACCCAGCCTTTCCTTGCATACTCTCAATCTTCTTTCTTTTCACATATGCTATAATCGACAATGTAAACTATCAATGAATTGCCGCAAACATTCACTCTGTCAGTGAAGTACAGATTTGACAAGTAAATGACACTTGCTTAAAAATATTTAAGAGGAAATTTTTTCAATATATTAAATGAAAGTAAGGAAAACAGACATGTTAAAACAACAAAGTATCATGAAAATGGCATAATCTCAAGCACTAATACATAGCGAATAACTGCAGACTAGAAAAACAGATAAATATGCTATAGTAGCTATATAATAGCTAAAATTACTTCTATTTGTTTAACATGATAGTGAGACTATTTATTGGTATAGTAAAACATCGATACATGTTATCTGACAATAATCAGATGAAAGCTGATGGGATAGAAGTGATGCCCAGATATGTATAATTTGGTAGCATACTTGTATTAGATAATAATGCAGAGTAGTTGACGGGATGGTAAATTGCACTGATTTCAGAGAATTAGGGGATATTTTACAATTCTGAGATCAGGTGAGTAGGAGCCGTTGTTTTAGAGAGAACCTGAAAAGATTCTTGTTTGGGGCTGAATGTGTAATGAAGAACAGTTTATTTTGTAGTTTGCTAGCTATAATGGGACACCTGGAGTCTCCATCCTTGTTGTGAATCATGGATGAAAGGATAATAGCTTTCATTTGAGACTCAAATCCAGGACCTCCGTCATATCATGACACTGTCACTGTCACTAGATCAGCAGGTGTTGAGTTTTCCTTTTAGAGTCATATACTTTCAGATAGTAAACCCTCCACAAAGTGATGTGTCAAATTACTAACACACACACACACACACACACACACACACACACACACACACACACACACACACACATATAGAGAAAGCCCAATCCATAGGCATTGTTTAAATCAAGGAAGTGAAATAATAACAGTAGCTCTCATTTGGGCTTCAAACACAAGACTTCCAGTTTATTGCAACAGTGTCTCAGCCACTAGACCAACAACAGGAGTTTAAGAGTCTTTAGACAGGTAGGTGCTGAGATTTCCCCTCAAAGTCATCATTTCAGCTGGGGACCTCTCTTCCCCCACATGGTGATTAAGGTCAAACACATGCCTACACAAATAAAGAGAAAGCCCTATGCTTATATACTGGGCAGTATACTAGAATCTACTAATCCTCCCCTTTGAATCAACAAAGTGAAAAAATAATAAAGGTAATACCCAGCATCGATATATGCAGAGGTTATTGTTGGTCAAGTGACAGTAATGCATACACTGCTTGAGGTCTTTGAGTTCAATTCCCAAATAAGGGCTAATGTTATCCTTCTACTTCTAAGCATCCAAAATAAATAAATAAGTAATACTTCAGTAACCCCCTGTACAGGTGCACTTCTGAAGAACCAGCTGGAGTCATCATTCTCCTGAAAAAGTCTAACTAATTAAGATAGTTACAAGTTTCACTGTAGAAGGCAGGCAAACACATTATTGCAGGATATGTTCCAGGTCAGAAGAAAGAAAGTGTGCACTGCAGTTGCTAGATGCAGAATAGTATTTCTACCTTGCTACAGTGCAGTGTAATTATAGCATGAGCAGTAGGACTGTTGAACATGTTACTATCACATTAATTACAGATATGCAACTTTGGTATAACATAGGCAGATGGCTGTTCACAATTAGCAAAGATGATAACATTTGTGCAGAGCAAAAAAGAAAAACATGCCAGCTAACATACAGAGCAGAGGAAATATGCATAACACAGGTCATGATTTGTCACACCCTCCCCCATTTTTGTTATTTTATCTACTTTTATTAATTTGATTAATATTATAATAAAGACCTGAATTCAAACAATGGACAATTTGCAGTGGGATAGACAGTGTTAGAGACAGGCTAAAAAATAGGGTAACTAAGCTGGATTATTAAATGCAAATGTTTATGACATTAAAACTGGATCGTAACATTTATAAATATCTAGTGGATACTGTGTAGACTATTTACCAAATAAAACCAGACAGCAGAGGTACAGCAGGGCAGGCTAATGTTTAATTATGTGAGATAATTACAGTTCCCTTTCAACCCTAAATTACTTTCTTATCTACTCCTTTTCTTACCTTTCTTTTTTGTCTCACATTAAAGTTTGCTTGTGGATGTTATATTCAGAGTTATTTATTTATTTATTCATTTTATTTTACATTTGCTAACCGGGAAAGTACAACTGGACACTAATCCTTTTTCAACTGAGGCCCAGGGAGAAAAGCTCCACAAGAACAAAATCTACAAAGATCACTCTGAACTTGACCTAAGAGTTTATGTGAGCTGCTTGCTACCATTACTAATGTATGCATTCACTTAAGGAACCATGAAATTAGCCACAGCTTCTTAAATGAATCCCAGGACTCATACATCTGACTGGTAACTGCCGATCATACCGTGTAACAGCCTGAGCCCAGGGCAGCTACTCCCTTCATCTCACTCTACCACAAAGAATGTGGTAACTATGTAACTATAGGCAGGTTTTTGTAGCTGGATTCCCTCTGGGTGCTCCAGTTTCCTCCCACATTCCAAAGATATGCAGTAGGTGGACTGGACAATCTAAAGTGACCATAGGTATGAGTTTGTGGGTAAGTTCCTGGTCTGAATAAACTATTATAGCAGTGCTAGCCACCCAGTGGTATAAAATCTTGGCTCTAGATGATTGTCACTGTTGAAGTGACACCCCAACCCCATATGCATAAATGGGAAAAGGGGATTGTGGATGGATGGATGGATGCAATGAAAATTTTGGTGGAGCAATTACTTGCACTTAAATCAAATGGGTGATTTTTTTTCTGGGGAAATGGGTTGTGGGGTGATAACTTAAGAAACTGTAGAGCAGAATTTACTTGCATGTTTAGAATAGGGTCAGGCTCAGGACACTAAGATGAAGCTCATTAACTCATTGACTTCATCCTCTGTGTTAGACAACCATTTCAGCAGCTCTACAGTTTAATCCAATGAGCTGCAAATGAGCTTTAGCCTGCAGTACTGGTTTGAAACTCTCACTTGCCATTTGAATTATAATGGGAACAGGTAGGGACTGGCACTGATTTATCCTGTGTAGATTTTTCTGCTCCAGCCGTGTTGCTTCCTATTGCTTTTCACAGATTCCGTAACTTGTGTTTGTAATTTCAGAGGTTTGAGTCTTCATTGATTGGATATTATCAGGAGGTATCTTACCCTCTCTTATTTTAGCTGAAAATCTTTCATCTCATCTTCCATGCTGTGTGGGTGCTAATTTAGCAGAGTAGATAGACAAACTTCTGACTAGAACCCAGAAGACACTGTCTCAAACAGTTGCCTGACAGTAAGTTTGAAATGGACAGTCCACCTCTACAAAGAGGCCAGTCACAAGCAGAGTCCCACAGGAATCAGTCCTGGGACCTCCCCTTTTTAGCAATTATTTGTCTAAAGTCAAGGCCAATATCAAGGGCCTCTTGCTGAGTAATTTGCAGATGATTGCAAATTAGGACCAATCATAGAATCCCCCCACCCACACTAATGTTCTCCAGGAAGGGCTGACACAAACAACTTGTGTGAGACCAATGAACTAAAACTAAATGCCAAGAAATGCATATCAGTATCCTTCAGGAAGACATCCACCCTGGTAATTATCATATTGACTACACACCTCTGAGAGTCAACCCAGTAGTCAGGAACTTGGAGACACTTGTAGGCAGCAATCTAAAGTAGAGAGAAAATGATTCTATGCCATTCAACTTATAAACAAAGGTATGTAGTCTTGATCCAAGCAGGTCATTGTTCCACTGTATTGAGCATTCATAATACCTATCATTGAGTACAATACCCCCTTTGGTATGTATCTAACCAGGCACATCCAGCAATTATAGCATCTACAGAGGTTCATTACTAAAATAATACAGGGCATAAGTAACATGTCCTATGCAGACTGCCTCAAAACCCTATCCCTGTATTGTGTATAGTAAAGGCTGTTGATGGGAGATCTATGCCTAGCATGCAAGGCATTGTCAGAACCCACCCTGATGGATCTCCTGCATATCCACAAAACAAACACCACCAGAATTACCCACCGTAAAGACATAAACATTGCCTGCGCTACATATAGGACCTGCTGGAGAGACAGGTATGTATCCCAGAGACTACCCCTTCTCTGGAACAGGCTCCCCATCCATGTGAAGCAGAGTTTCTCCCTAACCCAATTCAAGTGTAACTTGAACTTGATGGGGAACAGGAAATTCATCCCTGCTTTAGCACTTATTTCTCTAATGGTCACAGGCAGCCTATAAATGGTTCATTTCTCAGGCCTTTGCTCATAAATGTTTCATTTCCCAAGCTCCTGTTTACACTTATTAAGGGTACCAGAATGTGTCAGCGATTTGGGATGCATGGCTAGGCTTAAAATGCCCTTGTGATCATTATCCCAGTACACACCTATGAACCTATAAAATGTACAAGACCTGACAGAAGTTAGTAAATGAACCTTGTGTATGGGCTTAATGGGGTATTCTTCTCCAAGCAGCACACAAGCATTGTAGCTGAAATGGGTACATACATGGTTACTAGCACATATGTATCAAAGGGCTATCATTGTAAGGATGCATGTCAGCCAACGAAGAGTAAGTTGGGCATTGCTGAAAATAAGAAAAAAAAAGCAAAAAAGGTGTCTAAATGATAACCTCTCATGGCTTGTCCTAAATGGAAAATGAATAGACTGGTCAAGCCTCAGGAAGTCTGATGGTTGTCAGACAGTGGGAGAAAACAGGTGCAAAAAAGTCAAGTTTTCAAACAAATAAATCAATAAACCTACAAATCAATAAATAAATATATAAATTAACATATATATATATATATATATATATATATATATATATATATATATTACAATCGTCTATACTGTCCAGGATTCTTTACGAGCTTCAATTATGACTCTTTTCTAATACAAACATGTAAAACTATAAACTTTAATATATAGTGTTGAAAACTTCAGGCTTATTATTTGAGTGATCATGTTCCCCAAAGTATATATGCTTTAGCCAGAGGTAAAGTTCTCATCTTATCTGTTACCAGTAGTATCCTTCCAGCAGCAACATTTCCCAAGCTCTGTGTGTGCCTGGGACTCTGACAGATTAAGGAGAATGAGCAAATTAATGCATGGCCTTTGGTTGACATTTACCATTATCATAAACTCTTGTTTGGCTTAATTTGTAATCATATGCTGATCACTTGTTCATAGGTAAATATTAGGCAATTAGGCAGCAGACTATTACACACTTAGCCAATGGTCAGATAGTGATGACAGGTAAGAATCAAACTCTGTAGCTTGTGTTTGATATGTAAGCACCTAGCCATTATTCCAACCTTTATTGTTTTATTGGGTATATACATCACAATGAAACAGTATTTTACTGTGCGTATATGCTGGATAATATTGTATTTTGTTTTATTTTGTTTCATTTACTAAAGTTTTGCTAACTATGTGGTCCTGCTGGTCTTGAGGCCCATTTTCAGTAGAGGCCTGGTAAAATAAGCTCCAGGTACCATGAACTAAGCTGAAGTTTCCACAAAAATGATATTACAGATACAATCAACTAGTACAGTAGACCAGTGTTTTGGGCATTGCATATAGAGCTAATTTGTATATAACAAGGAAATATCATTAGCAATAGACAGGCCTCTTAATAAAAGACAAATTGAACACAAGACAATGGTGATAATGAAAACATGAGTAGTGAAATAAAATCCAAGGTATCATTAGTCTGTATATATTTTCATTTACTTATGGACCCTGGACAGCAGGTTTGGAGTTTGACTACCCTATTCTCTGTTAGCCATTCTTCTGTGAAGTTTAGGCTCTGCCATCACTTAAAATAAGTAAAACAGCATTGCTAGTAAACTTCAAACTTGTCCCTGTCTCTTTTATATCCCTTGAGTATGCTGTAAGCTAGAAATTGCATCAACTGATTCCATGTTGATCCAGTCATTTGTGAGAAAGTTAAATCTGTTTCTCAACTAATGTAACACAAAGACTGTGTTTCTGGTTTCTTGTTTTTCCATTTGTCCTGAACTCATTTATTTGCATGTGTTAAAGTGGATCTTTTCCTGTGGTTGTCCACAGTATTTTTGACTTTTCTTGACTCTGCTGTTTAGTTTTTCATATTGCTTCCTAAGACAATCAATTTGTGTTTCTAGCAAACAGCATTGGTCTTTACATAATCCTAGCTTACATCATGTATTTTCATCTCGCAATGTTAGTCTGTGTATTTATTAGGACCATATACTTCCTCTTTAGTGAATTTTCATTTGTGGTTACTTGTTCTTATACAATATCTATGTAAAATATTAATCTGTTACACTCACTCGCCTTTCTATTTAAGATGAGTTTTCCAGTTGACTGACTCTCACAGCTGAATGTAAATTTTGCTTCTGTGACTTGACACTTCTTAGTTTTTCTCATTTTCAGAGGATAATACAAAGAATACTGGAGGCTTTATTTTAGCAAGTACTTACTGTGACATCCTGCTCATGCATAGTTGTGGACTAAAGTTAATTAAAATAATGGGAGCACTCTACACTTGCAGCCATAACATCTGAACTAGAAAAACAATAGTGTCATAGTTTGGTAGTTTTAATTTAATAAGCAGATAGTATCAGTAATTAAATCTGCGTTAATACCTTGTACAAGCGCTTTGTAATTTTATACATTTTGTTTACACTTTTTACACAAATTACTTCAGTCCTCTTACTTTTCAATGTGTATACTAAGTTTTGAAGCAATGCATCCACAAGACAGATGTTATAAAGTTAGACGGTGAATATTAATGATGTCAGCACTAGCAATGCATCATGGTACATGCAATGCCAATAAACTATGATGGAAAGCAGGACTCCAATATTTCCTCATCCCTTGATCTACTACTCATGTAGATTCAAAATAATTTAAGAACTTAGCCTACAAGTTATTTTTGTTTATATGAAATGTAAGCCAGTACATATAGCAAGATTATACTGTTTAAACCCACTTTAGTTATTATATTTTTTTATGTGCATAACACTGCGTCACACATGTCTAGTTGACTACTCTCCTCATAAAAAAATGTTTAGTTGGTGGTAATATACAGAGGGATTGCATTTCCAAGGATCCATGATCAGACCTCTCAAGGGCTTTTCTCATGTAGGCGTGTGTCTTTGTGATATAACAGCTGACTTGTGGTCATTTATGCTGGAAAGATTTTGTCATCCTCGTTTTCATTCTGAACATCACAATCCCAGCAACTGTTTGACAGCATATTAAGGTGTTGCAGATACAGCATCCTAATTTCTTAACAACACATACAGACTCAAAACTTTTTTTTCCTTTAACATTTTCATTGCTCATTTTTTAAAGGAATAACTTCGCAAATCAAAAAGAGAGAGACAATGTATATGTCTATGTGTGCGTGTTTTATTTTATCATTTGTTACTTTTGTTGAACTTATGGAAAATGACAATCTGAATTATTTTCTGGGCACAATTTGTTGCATGAGCAGCAATACTGCTGCACTTTGATCAGTTAATAAAAGCCTGTTTGTACCTCTCCTTCAGAATGTCAACTCAGATGAAAGAAGATGAAATAATTGGCCTGTGTCAGTCCTGTTATAGCAACTGTAAATCAACAATGTAAGAGAAAAAAAATGGACTGTATGCATACCTCTTAACTGTCCAGATTTTCTCAGAATGGCCAGTTAATTTACTTCATGTTTTTTATTTGCTTCTCATAAAATGTAAGGTTTTCTGACAGATCGAGGATTGAAGTCACTAAATAATAACATATAGTTGCATTTCAGACTTCATATCATTCAAAAAATGCATGCTAACACAAAATGTGTTATTTTAGCAATTTTTCTAAGTTTATAAGAGCAATATTTAAAATCTGCCCCTATTTTGTGGGGTTTTGTCCCCGATATTTTATGCTTTGCCTAGATTTCCTGTGAAAAATGTAACCTTAAAAATTTGAAATTTATGACTGTATTAGACCCATTGTTTTTATCATTAGCACTTCAGCATTGCCACACTTTCTGCTCTTCCTGTATAGAAATTAACACATCCTTTATATTGGTTATATGGTATCTTGGTACTAGATTAATTCTTGGTATTGTTGTAGTAATGTCCATTGCTAACATGCACTGCTCAGTTGCAGGTAAGGTTTTCAGTTCTGCCCTGTCACTGATTGTGACCTTAATTTCTGCCCTTCTTTCAGTTTCCGTGTTCCCTTCTGCATTTGTTTCTTCTTCACGCAGTAGCAAAATCCATGACAGGCCCTATATGTACATTGGTATTTCTGTCAAACTGCACACTGTATTGGATTTACTACAGACAATGATTAGTTATACTGAGATATGCTCATTTTAAAACCTTGCTGTATCTATACTCTTGCTAATTATAATAGTTAGGAAAGACAGAAAAATCAAGTTAATATTCAGATATATAAAAATAACGTGAGATATTACATTATATTATCATGCTGAGGCAAAATGCAGAACTGGGGTAACAATGCTGAAACTTTTCTGTGTCAATGCAAAATTGTTGGTTGTGTACCTGTTCTTGTGATAGCCCTGTTAGCCAGAGGTATATCCTAACCCCAGGACATTTCCATAATTTTAAATGGTTAGTTTTAAATATCTTAATCACAAGAGTAAGGTCAGTTATACAATTCCTGCAGTGCTCAGCACAGTATAGTACACTTCATTTAAACCTGGTCACATACCATGCATCGACTTAGAGGGTTCACTGTTTTTCATTTCCATATAATTTATACAGTTATATGTCTTGCTAGCAGAATTGTACAACATTGATTTATTTATTCAGGCCAGCAGGAGTCAAATACAAAGGTAAGCGTCTCATAACCAAAGAGCTGACTTTGAGTTCTGTAGGCTTTTTGTTAAATAACAGGATTCCATTCCTGTCTGTCAGCTCTTTGTCTACACATATGGAACCGTTTCTGTTTTTTCCACCCTTCATTTGGGTGGAAAGTTCCTTGCTTGATAGATCATGCAACTTCTGTTATACATCAACTGTATCTGCTTATGATGAAGGTTGCCTTGCATTGCTTTTTATATAAATTAAGAACTCACACTGCAGTATTCACTGTTACTGTCAGACTTAACTAATTACTGGTCATTGTACTATAGGGTAATAAAACACTTAAATAACTAAATTAATTCGCACATATGTCTGGCCTTCAGTGTTATCTACAGCTTGGCTTATTTCCACTCTTTTTCCACTATGCTGTCTTGTTTTTATTTTATAACCTTTTATCTCATTGTCAGGTACCAACCCGTATATTTTGAAAATCCAATAATTCTATGTGTGGTAGCCATGCAGTTATGTAAAAGCATGTTTTTTTCCAGCTGTGCAATAAACATTAACATGAATCCCTTTTTAAATGAAATCACCCAAACCAAAATGGCATTTGCACAATGTAAAACTGTGTGTGTGTGTGTGTGTGTGTGTGTGTGTGTGTGTGTGTGTGTGTGTGTGTGTGTGTGTGTGTGTGTGTGTAGGGGGATCGTTCTCTCCTTTAAATCTTAACATAAGCAACCCCAAATGTGTTACTCTTCAGTAGAAACAGGTTCCCTATGCAGCAGACACTTCTACTAATGTCACCATTCAGACCTAGTGCATTAGCCAATGAGGTGCCTATCACACCACTGTCCTGCTCCTCATAAAGGTGGTGTGTTTGATTCCAGCACATATAAATGCAGGTTCTGTAGTGTAGTGATTATCAAATGTGCCTAACATGCTGATTACCCTGAACTTAACTTCTAGTGGAACCATTATAAGAGTCTTGATAATACAGAGGCTTAAGGCCATGAGCTGCTTCCTGTAATTCTAGGTTTTAATTTCTGCAGCCTCTGTTTGCCTGCTATGTGACTAAGCAAGTCACTTAAATCAGTCTAAGCTTTTTAATAGTCTCCTGGACCAATGCTTAGTAACTACCTATAAATGACAATGTTATTTGCAATGAGAGTTCACAGTTCACCAAACATAACCGCAGTGTGTACTATATTGGTAAATCTGGATGATTTTGTTTAAATACAAAGTTTTGTGGTATTAATTTTTATGCAGAGAGCTGACTTTTTTTAATGAATATTGCTTGTGACATGTTAACTGTATCATGAAACAGAGTTCCTCAGCATTTGTGTTGAACATGATCTCCATAATGGGTGAAACGTCTCCACCCAAGTTGAAACAATCTTAGAATGGACTCTAAGAAAGCAGTACAGGGAACAGCTCCATGCATGTTGGGTTTGTAGAGTAAATTATGGTTTTATATATTTTCTGCAAACCATCTGCTTATACCATATTTTCCTACCTGTGTTCCCTACTGTGTAGAGAGAGGCCTCTGGGGTTTCCAGCAATTGATATTCTTAAAAGGTTTCACTTTTAATCAAATTAATTATCTGCCTTTTTTCCTTATCCATAGAGATTTGATTATGTTTAATAAATTGCACAACGTGGTTTTACTTTATGGTATATGTGAGTTATATTTTCAGCTTATTTTGTTTTATGATATCTATTTACTTGTACAACTGGTAACCCTTTAAGTAATATAATAAATTAAATTTGGACTTGAACAAGTCATCAACAGATTTGTTGTTCAACCTCTAGGATGAATGCCTCTATTGTCTCACAAACTGGTGATAACTGAGGAACTGTTCACATATATGACTTAGATTCACTGTTGAGTGTCTTGCTTGTATTTACAGATAAATAAGGGTGGTAAAATACATTTCCAAAGCAATCAGTGGCAAAAAAAAAAAAATAATGCGAGCAAAAAATATTGTAAATATTAAAAATATTAAAATGGCTAACACAGAATGCCTGTCAATGCCAACAAAATGAAAGCTAGGGAGCTTCTATCCACTTCCAGTATACGGGTACTTTATTACTAGTTTTCCATACATTTTTTGACAACTTCATATACCTTGCCCATCTTTTCTTGCACCTATGCAGAAGGGCTATATTAATGATTAAATGATATACTATATATGTGCGTGTATATATATATATATATATATATATATATATATATATATATATATATGTATATATATACATATGTCAATGTAGATATAGATATATGCACACACATATACACAAACATGTGTGTGTGCGTGTGCGTGTGTGTGTGCGTGTGTGTGTGCGTGTGTGTGTGCGTGTGTGTGTGTGTGTGTGTGTGTGTGTGTGTGTGTGTGTGTGTGTGTGTGTGTGTGTGTGTGTGTGTGTGTGTGTGAGTGTACTTCATGTTGAGAGAAGAGAATGCCAAATCGATATTCGAACGTCTATGGTACCATCACTTATTTTTGATTCTGTGTGTGCGTTCTGGACTGTAGTGGTCTTATTTTCCTCTATCCATAGAGCACAACACCTCTCTCCTTCCTGTGTTTCCATTGATATCATATTTAAATAGAATATAACTCATACATGCATAAAATGTTCAATAAGAGTAACCCACATACCTCCGCATCATGTGTCTCTCCATGCCTTAATCTTACTCTTTGTAAGGAGTGGAATGGTGGCATAACGGTTAAGGTGTTAACCTTACAAACACAATACAGGTTTTGATTCATACATGGGGTAATTGCCTAGGGTTAAAATGGCCCACAAAGGCAGTTAGCCTAGTACTAACCTTTGAACCTATGCTTATCCTCTTTGTTTTCACTTTTGTTATATTAAAATTTTAGCCATACAGGCTTCTTCTTCAGTTGACATTTCTGACAACATCAGTGGCATCTTCCTTTCTGAAACAATGACAATACCTCACCTTTTGATAGTTATGGTGCCACTAAGATCATATGGCATCCATCTCTTCTAAGTTCATGATATTCTTGTCAAGTTTTTCTGTCACATAAAATTCATTACACATAAATGCATCTTTGCCGAGGTAATTTGTGAGCTATGGTTTGATTGATGCCATCTTGTACTTGCAAAGTATACAGTTATAGATTGTGAAACTTAAACCTGACCTTTCCTGAGGGATCTTTAATGTGTCTTTGCTCTATTTATGTTACCAACAACATGTCCCTAGCTGGAACAAAGGCAGGATTAAAGAACTTGTTGGTGTTAAGAATCAGGCATATACGCACAACGTGTAGTTTATCTAGTTTATGAGTATTATTATATCAAGGGTGAATCAACTGAATTTAGTGGCAAGGTTAGCAAAGAAGCTGTGATCCTGTCACTTGATATGGAGAATCATCAAAGATCAGATTTGAATATATATCTACTGTCTGTTGAGATACTGGATTCATTTTCTCAAGTTTTGCATCAATAGCAGATGGTCGGGATAATAGCAAAACTGTATTTGTGGATTGTGATGATGTATTTTTATGGGTCTATAATAGTTGAATGTTTAGTTAATCGAATAACTAAATGTCAGTCACTAATAATCAAACACACAGGGAAATAAGTAGTTTGGCTGTTGCACAGAGTTTGTCCTTTCTTCAATGTGGAGTGATCTCCTAGTTGGTATATTTAGTTAGGGGGGATGTGGAGGGCACATCCCCCCAACATCGGGCGGTGTGGGTGGCAAAGCCACCCACTTCATTTGTGTTTATTTATTTTCATTGGGCAGCACCATTGTTTCCCTGAGTGGAAACTGATGTTCCATGTTTTGTGTGCGCGATTATTAATGATTGGCGTTTAGTTATTTGTTTAACTAAACGTTCGAATATCTGATATAGATGCTACTTTCATAGTCAGCAAATACATGTTTTCATGACAGGGATCACCAACACTGTTGTTATGTAGTCCTTCATTCATCTGAATTTCCACTGGATTTCATTGCATCTGGCATTTGTCATTTAACTTCAGTCAAGTGCTATTTGCTGCTCTCTGTTAATCTGAAATTTACATAGTATGCTAGTCAACACAGAAGCTTTCTTCTACTTTCACCGTCCTACCTGCATCAAACTTGCTCTAATGTAATATTTTTTATTGACTTATTGGTTAATCCATCAAAAATGATAGTTTGACTATGTTTTTTCGGGTCTATGTTAAATGTTCGAACATCCAAAATGTTGAACATTACATCGTCGAGACTACATTTGGATGTTCAAACATTAAAAAAAAAAAAAGAAAGAAAACACAGAAAAAAAACACAGTGTAGGCAGGGGGGCAAGCACCCCTGCCCCCCACCCCCCTACTTAAATATACCAACTCTGAGACCGACCTACAATGCAGAAAAGGGAAATTCTCCCTATCTGCACCGTACAGTGCCATTGAAAGTCTATCTTCGAGCACTCAAAATTTTGAATGTTTGGTCTCAAACATGTAACGTTCGAAATTTTGAGTATACGAAGATTTGACAGGTACCCTTTTCTTCTATGCATTGGCACTTTCTCATATAAATCTGGTCCATGCTTTATCCTATATAATTATCTTTAGGTACACTATGTTCCATAAACTATAATGAGTAGCCACCTAAGTCCAGTAAAAATAAATAAATAATTACATAAAGAAATACATTACAAATATTATACTGTTGACATTTTAATATCTCCTGTCTTGAGGTGGAGATACTTCATTTGCACCTTTTCTAAACTGCAATCCATCACAGACATGTGGATTTATCTTGCTGTGCAGTGTGGAATAAAGCAAATTTGTTTATATATGAAACAGGCAAGAAATACTGACCAGCAAAAGTAAATTAAGGTACCAAAGTTACACACTGGAAATCAGTCACTGTACTTTATTGCAGAAGACAAACAGTAAGCGCTTTCACAACTTAATGTTGCTTCATCAGTCTTACCTTAGGTACATTTTGGTAAGTAAGAAGCAAATCAATCCAGGACAGTGCCAGAAAGGTCACAATAATGTTCTAATCTATCTAAAAAATAGAATGGCTCAATACATTAAATGCCTATAAAGAGATCTAGGACAAAAATAGAAAAGAAAAGCCAATCTCTTACAACTCCGAAACCGCACATTATTATAAACTCTAGTGATAGCTATGTTTGTGTTGTGTCTTGCCCTATATTCAGACTGGAAATGGTCTACTGTGGCCTGATTAGTCAAAATGATTCCAGCTAAATGCAGACTACTTTCTCAAGAAACTTCCCCAAAAATGTGAGGTTAGAGATGGCATTATAATTATCAAGATCATCAGAATCAAAACTAACACTTTAAAGGATTTGAGGTCATCAGTGCCTCTTTTAAACTAAAGGAAAACAAACCAATCCCAAGAGAGGTGTTGACTATCTCATAGATAAGTGGACCTCTGGCCTCAACAAATGCCATGACAAGGTCAAGTAATATTATGCATGCTGAAGAGCAAAGAATTCAAGTCATTAATGTCAGGAATGGCAAACTCTTCCCAAATTGAATATATAGTTTCCACCCTTTGAACAATATTATAGAAAAAGAAACAGAATTAGGCAGAAAAGGTCATATAAGAGTAATGTTCATAGTAAAATAATGATCATCCAGTTCACAGAAAAAAAACGTCTGGTATTAAGACAGCTAGAATTAGAAAGGTAGTTGACATACTTTAAATAGTGCAGCTGGGTGACTTCCAGACTGGACAATATGTCTGGAAGGATAAACAGATTTAGAACAATGAAGTTCAGAATAATTAGCAAAGAGATTATCAAGAGCAAGTTTATCCATTAAAGGACTATTTCAAAACTACTTCTGATCCGGCCTGTGCTCTGCCATTCTTAGCATATAGTGCGAAGAATTTAACCACTGTTCACATGGAACTAGACTGACTGAGCATCTGAGCAGTGGCAACTGAGCTAAGAAAGAATGAAAACAAAGTATTATATGTAGCAAGAAGTTCATCAAGATCAGCAGATATGGTTACAGGAAATGAATAAATAGCAGAAATAAATGAATTAAAAGAAACAACCGAGTCCTTACAAGGAATAAACACCTCTGTAGGGCAAAAAGTTAGAAAACTAATATTAAATCTGAGAGCAAAATGACTGTACTTAGTAAATGTTCTGATGTCAAGATCAGAAATAGTAACATCAAACTGAAAATCAAGATCCAGACTATGTCATTAAAGATGTGTAGCAGAATCAGTGTGCTGTTTAAAACCAAAACCAGGCATAATAGTTGGAAATTATTTAACAAAAGTCAGTGATATGGCTGCGGTGATGCAGTGGTTAGAGTTGTTGCTTCAGAGCGAGACTTTCTCCTGTTCGATTCACAGCTGGCGCACCTTCTGTGCGGAGTCTGCATATCCTCCCTGCGGTCGAGTGAGTTTTAAAGACATGCAAGTTGGTGAGTGTGCGTGTACCTTCAGTGAAGGCTGGGCACTGGTCTGGCAACTCAACACCATAAAATCTCCACTGCCAATCCACTGTGGCGACCCCTAACCGGGAAAAGCCAAAAGACATTGCCTACTGATATTCTGTCTAATCTGATGTTAACATCTACAGCTATTTGCCAATGTGGATTAGTTAAAATACATGAGAAAAGAAAATCTACCAGCTCTTGTAAAAATGGACAGTAATTATCGGGTCTGTATTACATCACCAAACGCTTAAAAAAAATGAACGGTGATTAAGCGACCTTACAATTTCGAACTGTCAGAACAGTGATTTTTTTTTTCCTAGGGAGACAAATTGCTGTTCCAACAAAAAAGTAAATAAATAAATGAAGACTTTAAAGATGACAGCTTTGCCCCCCACACCCCCCTACTTAAATATACCAACTCTGAAACCTCACTACAGTGCCGAAAACAAAGTAATGAAGTGGCCAAGCAAATTCTTTCCCAGGGAAAGAATTCTCTTAAAAGCCGCTTCGATATTTTGCTGTTATAGGGTTTTGAGTTTGACCAAGATACATTCTAAAGAATGCGTCTTCGGTCTTCTAATAGGGAACCTAATTATCTGGGGTGGGTAAATAACAAGACACCAAATGACAGACCATACCCAAAGGCAAATTCAAAAGGGTTGACAGATCAATTCCTGATATGACTAATCATTAAGATTTCACAATGAATAATAGCAACACCAGCCACTGAATGATTAGATCCAAAATGACAGGAAATTATACATCCAGAGAGAGCATAAGGCCTCAAATGTCATTTAGCCATGTCTCAGTAACAAAAACTAGATTGTTACTACAACATGTCTCGGTAACAAACTAAATCATTACTAGAAATTAAGTCAGACAGAATAGTGGTTTTGTTTCCAACAGAAATTACTTTAAAATAAATTGCATGAGTTGAAACATCAGAGAAGTTTGTGTTACAAGTCGAAACAGTTTTAATATACTCTGTCTAAAGGCAGGTCTGTTACAAGTTAAAACACATCTCTAAATTAATACAAGAATATCATTAACATCCCCATAGGTATTAAGTCTAGTTGAAAGGTTATACTGACCAGCCTTATGTTTTTAATTTATGCTGAGATTAGAACAAGGTGCAATAACAGTTGGAGAAAGCACAGGCTTAATAAAAAGGCAGAGTCAGCAGTTGATCAAAAAAGTAAAAAAAAAAAGAAATAGTCATGATAAATCAGTAAGTAAACTGTATCAAAAGTCTATAAAAATACTTGTAATAATGATAACAACATAAACTTATACAAAGTTTTGCCAGCAAAAGGTTCACAAAAATTATCAATGGTAAAGTTATTGGAAACTTACCAGCCTTAACTATTTCTAAAAATAGTGATGGATAAAATTAAATCCAGACTAAAAAGTTCTCATAAACAGGCAGTGAAGTCCAGTTCCTTAAAATAAACTACACAATAAAGGTCATTTCATATACTGAATTGCTCGTGTTAAAGTATGAAAAGTGAAAATTTGCAAGACAATAGTCAAGCAACAATAACCAGATGCAAAAGTGATGAGCAGTAGCAGTCAATGCAAATAAAGGTATTTACTGCTAAAAACTATGTGAAATTAATCCATTAATCCGTTCCTTCCACTGAGCAAGTTAATTTATGTTTCAGTAGTTATTGAATTATGGCTGTAGCTGCTGAAAGTCTAGCTGCAGACAAACTAAAATAAAATTGTAATTCACCAATGAGAAAAAACACTGAAGTCTTTAATTTACTTGTAAAAGCAGCTGAAAAGAAAATGGCACTATCTGAAGTGTCTGATCCCACAACAGTGTCACACACCTGTAAAGAAGATCCAAAACTGCTAAAAGGTACAAGCAAGCACTGAGTTCTAACCAACTCAACAACACAACAAAAGCATTCAGATAGCCACGGCACCCCTAGTCTGTGTAAACAAGCAGATGTGTACCCAGATGGAACTTCATGTTCAACAAAGGTAAATGATAATAATAATAATAATAATAATAATAATAGATTTAATCTATTCAAAAGTTTACATTATGGAGCAGATGTTTGAATATTCTTCTGCTGTTTTATTGAATGCTATTTACCAAGTCTGGATTATAAGCAGCTCAAGCAACTCACAGTTTTAATTCTAGCTTTAAGTTATATTCCACAAACATGCCCAAAAAATGAGATAGACAATGGTCAAGTCCAAAATGTACAAGACTGGTCAAAAAAGATTTAGACCTCCCATCCCCATTTCTATATGCCAGATTCAGAAATACCCACACTGTGTACACTAAGTGCACCCCATTCTGAGTGAACAGACTGCACAAGCATACCTCCCACCGTCTTCCTCCTAATTTTAGTTTTCCTACTGTTTTTCTTGCAACCTTAAATATTGAGGGGAATTCATAAAAATTACCACAATGTGCAGACTATGTCTACACCTAGGCTAATTTTTCTGAGTGAACAGACAGCACAAAAAATGTGGTAGGGAAGTTCATAAATACAAACTGTATAGACTAACCCTGGGATTCAATAAACTCCATGCAAGAATAGCACTATTCTTGTACAGACTGGTTCGTATCTGTATAGCACAGCAGTGCGCCTTGCATATTCATGAAGCTGCGCTGCTGTTCAACTTATATGGACATGAACCTTAAACGAGTGAAGGGGAGTGTTCAAGTAGTGCACTGAAATTGAACACGCCCTCTGCACTCAGAAAGTGCCATATGGCACTTTCTAATAGGATATGGCATAATATTAGGGAATCAGTCTAATATTATGCCAATATTTCAGTATTTGCAGACACTGAAATGAAATAAATGACCATTTCAGTATCTGTGGACACTGAAATAAACATGGCATCAGGAAAGCAATGCAGGGGGTGTGTGACAGATTTTGCTAAAGCAGGAAATTTGTGCAACTGCACAAATAATGGGAGATAAATCCCTCAAAAGGGATACAACATATATATTCATCCACAAGCTTAGAAAGTTGATAGAAAACAGGTCATGCATTAGCATGAATCACCAGAGGATAGAGGTCTGAAAGCAAATGTATGACAAAGGCACAAATAATGTGGGTGGAGCAATATAATAGGGACATCTCTGAAAGATTGTCCTCACACACTTAGAAAGTTGATAGAAAACAGGATATGTATTAGCAGGAGTACCTGAAGGGTAGAAGCCTGAAAACCAACTGAATGCCATTATTTTCCAGTTGCAGTCCTTAATGACTTGTCAGAACACCACAAAACTCACTTATGCAACATAATAATATTCTCTATATATTTTTTCTAGGGTAAGGAATGTTTAAGCATAGTTAAGTGGGTGTGCGTGTTACGGCCCACCACTTACTATAGCTTAAATATCCCATAGGAAATAAATACAAATATACAAGGGAAATTTCCAAGCTGAGATAGTATAGTGGTTTGAGTCCTGGCCATGCAGGTGTCCACGGTTTGAGTACCAAGACAGGCAACTTATTTTTCTATGGGAAATTATTGTTAAAATTGTTTTTGTAAACTTAAATTATGTATCAACCATTTTGTCAATCAGGATAGTGTAGCTGGTGTACAATGTAAGTATGAGTGCATATAACATGTGAAACCACCCATGTACACACAAGTGCCCCATACAAGTGCCCCTTGCCAACGTAAGGAAACCACATAGAGGGATGTCATGTAAAGTGTATGATATACACTTAATAAAGGAAAACAATCCTCTGGTATATTTAAAAAATAAAAAGTGAGCAATGGTTAACAATGCTATGCTTCGCAAGTGTAACCATTGCTAAGATGTGATTGCTATGCAACAGGTAGCTCAGCTAAGTGAATTTGCATACAGTTAAACACTGCTCAATCACTTCTCCTTTAAGTAGTGTTAAAACCGGCTCAGAAGATATGAGCACTGCTTAACAGAGCTTAACCTTTTCAAAATGGTCCAATGACAGCAAAGGGTGGGAATATTGCACTATTTAAATGGGGTAGATGGGAATACAGCCATAATCTATTATAGTCCATCTGTGCAGATACAATGGCTGGCGTTGGAGAGGGAGTGAACTTCCAGGCGCAACTTTGGATAGTTAATAGATAAGTATAGTACTTAGTTATTCAGGTCATATATACAGGTTTTATATTTAATTTTTATTTCTTTGCTTATTATATTTTATAGTAAGGGCATGTCTTAACATGATAGAATGGCGTTTTGAGATTTAGCCCTTGGTCTGTTATATATACATATGTAGCAAGGGTATGTTTTAGTTGGATAGAATGGTGTTTTGAGTAACCCTTCATCCTATATATCTATATTTGTCTTGGTATATAACCCTGCATGTTCATTTGGGGTGACACTCCTCCACCATGAGATGTAGGATTAGAACTGCCCCTTTGAGTTCAGCTACACTGATGTACAGGAATAGTTTTGATGTCCAAAGGAAGCATTATGGAGAGGTCGTTTGAATAAATACCTTGCCATTGTTGTCCCATAAGGGTATATAGTTACACATATTTTTTTTACCATAGATATATTTTATATCTGTTGCTTTGTGAACATGTGGTTATGTTTGTTTTATGACTTATATGCATGTGTATAGTATATTCCCTAAATATGATGTGTAGTATACTACTATGTAAATTTAGTGGTAAATACAGCACTCTCTTATAGGTTCTTGTTAATTTTTCAGACACACAACACGTTCTATGTTTCATGTAAAATAAGTACCACTAGGATAGTAATGCTGAATTAATTGTGTATTTTGCAACATGGTTTATCCTAGTACATATGAAATAGTTTGTAGTTCGTGTAAATATACAGATATTGCTTTTACTTCATTACTAGAGAATTAATATATGTGTTTATAGCGGTTTTGGTTTTACACTGATATATATATATTCCCTCATATATATTTTATATATTTTTATGTTTATTTACTGAAGTTTATATGTGGGACATAAAATTTTAGTAATAGAAAATATACATCTTTACAGGTCTTACGATGGTGGGTAGGATCAGTATGAAGAATGTATTTAAATGCTGGACCTATATTAAATCTTCTTAGTTCCCGGTCTCTATGGTCTTGCTTTAGGACCGTGGGGACAACTTTTAGGTCAGGAGGAACTTCATACTGAGAATCCAGACATGTGACTTTAATAGCGAATAGGATGATGTTTAATTTGCAATGGCAAACAGTTTGTTGATGCTTCTTCGTGCAGCTTTTTTACCGATGGTAGAACTGTCTTAAACAACTTGCATTGTATAGATTTTCTTACAATTAAGGTAAGGGATTCTAGCTATGTTTATATGAGTTAAGAGACAAGAAACACCATGATAGTATTTTGATGTAAGAACTCTCAGTCTGTGAGGGATGTGTTCTCATTTCTGAATGCCATTTGCCAAGTTGTAGTGCTTTTGTTCAAAATATGCACTTTTGAATTATGAGCTTGTAAATGCATTTTTTATGTCTGAAGTCTGCAGCGTTTTGTTTAGTCAGAGGGTTTTGGTAATGCTTTGAAATATTTTGTGATGAGTGTGAGTGCTGCACTTTAGAAATGAATTGTATTGAATTTAAACTGCATTTGAATGTAATGATGGCTTTAAATTGATGAAAGGCAATTAAGCTTCATTTTAAATTAATGAGCCCGCCAAAAGTTGTTTAGTATAAGTATTTTGGAACCATTTTATGACATTGTATCTGATGAAGCATAGTTTAACTATGCGAAAGCGCTTATTCTCTGTTTCCAATAAATGAATTTTTTACATATTTCCATCGTGGATATTTTCAGTGTGTCAGGAGCTTGAGTTGGGACTACTCTGTAGAAGGATTTACTCGTGGTGACTGTTCTCACTTTTTGGACTTCATACACTTAATAAAGGAAAACAATCCTCTGGTATATTTAAAAAATAAAAAGTGAGCAATGGTTAACAATGCTATGCTTCGCAAGTGTAACCATTGCTAAGATGTGATTGCTATGCAACAGGTAGCTCAGCTAAGTGAATTTGCATACAGTTAAACACTGCTCAATCACTTCTCCTTTAAGTAGTGTTAAAACCGGCTCAGAAGATATGAGCACTGCTTAACAGAGCTTAACCTTTTCAAAATGGTCCAATGACAGCAAAGGGTGGGAATATTGCACTATTTAAATGGGGTAGATGGGAATACAGCCATAATCTATTATAGTCCATCTGTGCAGATACAATGGCTGGCGTTGGAGAGGGAGTGAACTTCCAGGCGCAACTTTGGAGCATTTGGGAGTCCAGGGTCATGGCTGGACTCCTAGTAAAAGAACATGAAGAGAGACTGCTGCAGGACCAGTACCAAGGCTCCCAATACAAAGTGGAGGCCTGGGACCATCTCGCATGTGACCTCACCAGTGCTGCTGGGATCCCCCGGACTGGTGAGCAGGCACGGCACCACTATGCTGAGCTAAAGTGGAGGAAGAGGGATCTCTTGGAACAGTGGATCCAAGCTGGATGGGCCCAGAATGCTTCAGTAGTGTGTAAGTATCACTATTAAGTAGTTTGTAGCAAATACTAGCTTGAGAATGTGATAGACAGATATGCGTAATGTATGTTTTTCTCCCCTACAGCTTCAGCAGAGAGGGCTGTGAACATTGAAGCTCATAGTGACAGACTGCTGAGGCTGTGCCGACAGGCTGGTGAGTACAAATCTGTTTTGCAGTATATAGTCCAAATAGCTAAGAAGGGGTACATTGCATACTGCTAGTACTGTGTGAATTGAATAAATATAAAAGTTTGACTGACTAATATTGATGTGAAATAAAGACCCTTTACAAAAAACTGTTGTGTTTGTTCTGGTAAGTTGTTGTAGACATATATACTGCACTAATCTCGGAACCCTGAATAGTAATGTGTAAAGTATAAAACTGTGTTCCATGCAGCATTGCTTTGTGTTAAGTTTTGCTTTCCAGATTGTAGCAATCCAAAGGAATAATGCACAGTACAATAATTATCTGTCATGCATGAATCACAGCATTTCGAGTTCAGACTGTCTAACCAATACACTATTAGGCAGAAACCAGGGAAAAAAATAAACAGCAGTTCCCAAGTAGCTCATTGTGATGAGAAATAGCTTAGTTGTTAATTCTGCACACCCAGACACAGTTCAAATACAGGGAGGGGTACTAAGATGTGTGCAAATCTATGTACAAGAAATCAGGAATAAATGTAAAAACAGTCAGGTAGTGTTAACATAAATTATCCCCACAGGTTTTACAGGTAAGGAAATGTTGCTAGTAGCTATATGAAGGGTATACTAATAAAGTTTGTACAATTGTTCAATTGTCACACCATATACCTGCAAATGACAGCAGGATAGGTACATATAATATGCACTCTTCCTGAATAATACCTCTCAACTGTACAGATGCTCACTGAAAGTTCAGATATCTGTCTCAGAGTTTCAGTCTGTTTTACATAAAATAGTGGTATCATGGCAAATCAGTGGCAAATCATTATAGACTGAAGTTAGAAAATAATGGTAGACATGTGTCAAATGTCATATCCTTCAGGAAAGCCATGCAAATGCAAAACCTGTTATGCTATCAGCCTTCTAAGTTTGTAAGAACAATATGTAAGAATTGTCCATATTTATGGGCCTTAGTCCCACTCTCATGTATGGCTTTTTCCAGATATCATGGTCTAAGAGGTTAAGAGGTATGTTCCCAATACATGTCTCCCAAGTGTCATGCTGTCATGGCTAGTGGTCACTGCCACAAATAATCCTGGACACAGATAGGAAACTGGTTGACATATGCCAGTAGCACACTCACATAACAGCAGGTCAGGGAACCCCTCCTGTGCCAGATATCTATCCCTGACATGTACGAGTCCCCTCTATTCATGTACCCAGAATTGTCACAGTTTGCTACATACCATTCCAGGCTGACAGTTTAATAGGTATGTTTGTGCTACAGAAGCTATGGGCCACAGTTAGATGTAAAGTGAGGGCAGACCCATAGAGTATTGAGCAGTACTGTTGTGGAAAATAAAAGAATAAACAGATGTTAATGGACTTTTTGTCTCTCCCCCCACCCCTCATCTGGATCAATACAATAATTCATATATGGGTATGTTTTACTCCAAACCTAATGTTGGGACTTGTGTTATATTATCGTTCTTATATTTGATTGCTTGCATGTTAACATACCTTGTTCAAATACCATTGTTGATGGCCTGTTGCCGTCAGTGTTACGATGCATACTGTTGCTACATTCCTGCATCTGTTCTACTTGCAATGCAACTGTTCCAAATCTGTTTTATGGGGTTAATTGGAACACCCATGCATGCTGTTATAACCAATCTTGAAATGTATTGTTCATGACTAACCAACACAATTTGTAAAACCTCAACACCATAGCGCCTCTGGAAAGGCAGATCCCAGTGGATCCACCTGTCCCGCCTCATCTGTCCATGGCACCGGGCCCCAGCACATCTGGGATCCAACCCAGATCTGCCTTCTCCCTGGTCCTGCCCCACCTTCAGGTGGAACTGGCTCAGGGGATGGGGCTCATCCCTCTCCAGAAGCGGGTGCAACCTGGAGGCTGTCACCCGCCATCAGGTATGGGGTTTGGTGCACAGCACCCTTAGATCTGAGTTTGGAGATCAGCTGCACCAGATTGAGAGCCACCTGGCACACCTCAAGGGGCAGGCCACCCCTCCTGTACAGCCCCCAGCACAGCCACCTTTGGCGCCGTGAAGGTGCAGTGGTGACTGCCCATGGGTGGGGATCTCAGTCCCACTGTAATCATATTGGGACCCATGGGCTTCGGATTTCCAACCACTCTCTGTGTCAAATGTGTTTACACCCCTCATGTGTCATATACCACCCCTGTCTGCTGTCTTGTCTGTCTCCCTACCCAACATACCTCCCCAGACATACCTACAATCCTTCCCCAACATCTCAATCTCACCTTAAAAAAGAAGAAAAGGACATCTGCCCCCCCCCCAATAAATGTCATCCCATATATAGCTGTCCATTTCATACATGTGTCCACTGGACATGTAATCTGGTTCAATTGGCTTGAAAATATAACATGACATGTAGTGAAGTCATACCTCAGAACCATACCTCTCAACCTCTTAGTGCAAGAAATCTGGCAAAACTAGGTACGTATTTTAAATATTGCTCTTATAAATGTAGAATGATGCCAGAGTGTCAGGATTTGTTTCAGCATACATGTTCTGAAGGATGTGAGTTCTGAAACTGAAATGTATGTCATCATTTACTGTCAGAAATCCTCACATCATCATAGTGATTTACCAGGGATATAAAAAGAAAGAATATGTGGAACAGACCAGAAATATGAGCAATAAACCTGGACATTTTGCAACAATCTGGCCAGTCAAGAGGTAGGCTCAGAACCCCTTAGTACAATGAATCTGGACCAAGCCTGACAAAGTGGGGGGAGAAAGCCATGAAAATAGGGACATATCTGAAATACTGTAGTAGATAAGCTGACACAGTTGGTGCAGTAACACCGTCATGTCTATCCTATCATATATTAATTGAAACAGCACAAGTCCAACACTCAATTACTTCTCACTAGTTAGTGACTGAAATCCTCACATCATCCCAGTGATGTGTCAGAAATACACAACAGTTATGGGGGCCAGGCAACAGTACATTCTACAAATATCTGGACATAACATCACATTAGGGAAACTACACTCAGCTGCTAAGCATGTCACCAAGCACCGTCCAAACTACAGTCAGACTGACACAACACTAACCCAAATCCACTATGGAGAATTACACATGTATTGGCAAATATATCAGGCACTACAGGGATGTAACAGCACTGAAAAACAGACACCAGTGTGAAAGTACATACCCACAACCAATTCCAATACAGTCACATTGACATACCGGTAAGCCAAAGGAACAGTACAGTATAAGGACTGTGTGAACAAAATCATCTCAACATGTATGCCACTTGCACACTACCCCTATATATACTGGCCCAATTCACAGTGTAGTATGATGCCTGACTGTAGTATGGGCATGCCTCAGTCTGCCCCTGCAAACATATACAGCCAATAGACCACCAGAATATGGAGCAGCATGAACAG
The DNA here is from genome assembly GCF_019279795.1 of Protopterus annectens. NCBI lineage: Eukaryota > Metazoa > Chordata > Ceratodontiformes > Protopteridae > Protopterus > Protopterus annectens. The sequence goes on along the minus strand of NC_056734.1, from coordinate 641,204,466 downwards.
GCAGATAGAAAAGGAGCCATAACACATACATCTACCCTCCCAACCTACACAGGCCAAATAACATTGACACACTAGAGTGCTACACAATCCAGACAGTCTGTCAACAATCACCAGAAATACACAGACCTCTCAACTGTTCAGAGTCCGACAGAATATCCATGCTTTGTCCTCATATTTAAGGTCTCTTACACATAATGTCTGGCAGTCTGATACATCACTGGGATGGTATCAGGAATGAAGGCACTAAATGATATGCCCTACCTGTCACCCTCTTACTGCATGACATCTAGACAAAGTCTATAAAAGAACATGAAGCAAGGACAAATAAATCACTGCAAATACTAAACAATATAGTTCAGCGCTTTCGTTCAGTTTAATACAACAAACTTCTTCAGAACTTAGACAACAATCTCACAATTCGTCATTTAAATACATCTTAGTTCATTGATTAATTAATACACCAATGAAATCGTTCAAATTACTTACAATTTGAATAAACAGTTTAAAGTTCAGATAAATACATCATAAAATAATAATGCCTGACATTTAAAAGACATTTGACATTCAAAGTGCCATTTAAACCAGGTAATCTCTCAGCATTTAAAAATACCTGCCATCTTAAATCTTTGATTTCCAAAACAGTATTAAAATTAAAGACATAAGATGTCACATTAATACAGTCAACACGAAAAAGACAAATTTCTTAAAATATGTACATTCAATAGCATGCTTAGCTAAAGCATTATTTTAATCTTTGTTTTTAATAGCCAAGCAATGCTTGTATATTCTTTTATGTAATGCCCTAACAGTTTTGCCTACATAAAAATGGTAACAGGTAGTACAAGAAGCTAAGTATATATACCACAGCTCTTGCAATTAAATCTACCTTTACTAGTCGCCATTTTCTGAATATGAGGAAAATAAATGCTTTTCGAAGAATCTCTGTATCTGCATTGCTTACAATTATAACAAGGATAGGTACCTAATGCCCCCCTGGGGTAGAAATAGAGAATTATATTATCCAACCTCTAATATAGATTTAACACTAGCAACTTTTTTGTAAATAAATGTTGGGTGATCTCCCAACACTCTAGCCAAGTCCCTGTTACCCAAAATGACTTTCCAGTTATTAGAAATTACTTGTTTAATGATCTGAGAATCTATGCAAATAGGAATTGGAAAGGCGCAGTCCATTTTAGTGTTTTCCCTTAAATGATTGATCTTAGGGGTAAAGCCACTTATTAAGACTGGTGGGAAATTTTCCATTCTAATTTTAATAATTTCTTCTTTGATAACAGTTAACTTGTCTAATGGATATCCTCGATGGAAAAACATTAAAATTAGTTTATTTATTTCTTAATAAAGACTTCTTCATCAGAAATTAGCCTACTCAGATGAATAAATTGTCCATGAACCAAGTTGGATTTCATAAATGGTGGATGTGTACTTTGATAATGGAGAAAGTTGTTAGTATAAGTGTCCTTCAATACACAGTACTAGCAAACTTTTTCTCTTTTACATCAGCACCAGGTGGATACAGGACCCCAGAGGCCTATTAGGCAGGCCCCTTAAAGAGTGCCTGAGAGAGTCGAACAGACTCTGAGGGAACAGGTACATGAGATGTTGGAACTATGGGGGATTCACAAGTCCAACAGTCCCTGGGCCTCCCCAGTGGTGCTGGTGCCAAAGAAAGATGGCAGCACCAGGTACTGTGTGGTCTACAGGAAATTAAATAGTCATACAGAGTCAGATGCTTAACCCATGCCTAGGACAGATGAGACCCTAGAGCAGCTGGGTGGGCTAAGTATCTTACAACCATTGATCTTACCAAGGGTTACCGGCCGGTGCCCTTGACTCCCAGTGCTAGAAAGAAGTCAGCTTTTGTGACTCCTTTTGGCTTGTATGAGTTCACAAAGATGCCCTTTGGGATGAAAAATGCCCCAGCAGCTTACCAGAGGCTGGTAGGTCATATCCTAGCAGGAGCAGGAGGGTTTGCCCTTGCTTACCTAGATGATATTGCCATCTACAGCCTTTCCTGGCCAGAGCACTTTCAGCATGTCAGGGAGCTGCTGGGCAGACAACAGAGGGCAGGGTTGACCATTAAGCCAAGTAAATGTCAGGTGGGTATAGTAGAGGTCTCCTACCTAGGATATAGAGTGGGGAGTGGTAAGATAAGGCCATAACCAACCAAAGTGGAAGCCATTCAGGCATGGCCTGCACCTATTACTAAAAAGCAGGTGAGGGCATTTTTAGGGACAGCAGGGTACTACAGAAAGTTCATCCCCAGTTATAGTACCATAACTGCTCCCCTCACAGATCTGACAAGGAAGAACAGGCCAGATAAGGTAGTGTAGATCCCAGCATGTGAGCAGGCATTCCAGAAGCTTAAAGAAGCTTTGGGACGACCCCCTGTGTTAGCCAGTCCAGATTACAGCAAAGAATTTGTTTTGCAGGTGGATGCTTTGAACCATGGGGTGGGGGCTATACTTAGCCAGATTTCTTCTGAGGGGAAATAGCACCCAGTGTTTTATCTCAGTTGTAGGCTCCAACCCAAGGAGGAATGCTATGCAGCTGTAGAAAAGGAATGTCTAGCCATAGTGTGGGCACTGCATAAACTTCAGCCTTATCTGTATGGAAGGAAATTCACTGTTATTACAGATCACAACCCCCTTAACATGGTTAAACAGAACCAGCCAGCAAAACGCCAAGTTGCTAAGATGGAGCCTGGAGTTGCAAGCGTATGATATGTCCGTGCAGCACCACAGTGGGATTAGCAATGCCAATGCAGATGGTCTCTCAAGACATGGAATGGTATAAGTTACACTCAGATAGACCTAACTCCCTCAAGCAAAGTTTCTCAAGGGTCACTTGAAAAAACTAGCTTGAGTTCTCCGGGGGGGGGGGGGTATGTGAAGATTGGGTGAAGATAGGTGAAGGCTGACAGCCTAGCCAGATAGAATTTTGTAAATAATTCTGCCATCTGTAAATATTAATGTAAACCACAGGCTTGTTGTCTTAAATGGTAAAAATAGTGTTACATGTGGAACTGAAAAAATGTAACAACAGTGCACTCTACTGACCAAGTAAAGCATGTTGTGACCCTTTGATGTTAAGACTCTGAGCCAGTGAGTCTAGAGTGGGGCATCCTGCCTATTGTTTTAAGGCCAGAGGTAATGGACTGAATTTGATGCATAAATGTCCTTTATTGCTCTGGTTTCTGTCAAGAGGTGAAGAATGTAAATGCAGTTTCTGTCAGCCTGGGAACCCAGGGAAGTGTGAATAATGATGTAATGTGAACCAGGAAAGTGATTTTAAAAACAAAGAGAATCGGAGAGCATTAAGCATTTTTGTCTTGACCATCCAACTCTCCAGCACTGTCTTGCTCTATATGTAAGTTTATCTTAGACTCGTGTGTTCTCTTAGAAATAGCTAGAAACTAGAAAGATTAGACTAAGTGTTTTCTGTGATGTCAGAACTGTACTACTGAATTATTTTAAGTATTTCTCTGTGATCTCTGAACTCTTGACTAGCACTGTGTATTAAAAAGTATTATCTTGTGTTTTGACTATTAGTTATTAAATATTTATAAACCCTTCCAACTGTGGCTATTTTGTAGAGATAATTTAAGCTCTTTAGAGTACTTGCATACCTTTGGTAAAATTGTATAAAGCCACTTCAATAGCTTTAGCCATGGGCTATACAACCAATTGGATAATAATATTGCACAGTAATAATTGGACACCCTTTTAAGGGCCTTTGTGTAGCTGATAAATATTAGTGGGTGGTGGCAGCTGGTACTACTGTATAGTCTGGGAAAAAGGGGCACAGCTGGAGAGCCTGTGCCAGCCTTCCCCAGGAGTGTCTGCGTGGTTGTATAAACTCTTCTCAATGTGTGTGTATGGGTGTGTCAGCTACTTGGGCAGGGACATGAAGCATTGGTTGGACAGAGAGGGTGATGGAAGTTTTAGCTTGCCCACTAGGCTGAGATCTGGACCATATAGCGATGCCAATGGGGAGTCTTATTGGGGACCTGGAGAGCAAGGGAGTGACCAGCCCCAGACTGACTGTGATCTCTGTGTGCTCTTAGGGGAAATTGCACTTTACTGTGTGTATTTGTTATCCTTTCCTCCTATATGAGATGCCCCTCACTGGTATTAGTTGTGAGGATTGAGGCTCCTTGATTGCTGGGCCAGGGCGCGAGCGTCACACATGTTTTATAATCAGATGCCTTCATAATGACCAGACCATTGCCTTTATTGGCTTTCATAAGCCAATAATGCTGGTTATATCTAAGAGTTTTTAAAGACTTTAATTCACTCATATCAAAGTGAATTTTCCTGTCCTTATTATACCCATTTCTATTGTTGTTACATAAAAGTCTGATGTCTTTTCACATAGTTCATTAAACACATTTAATGTAGGCATTAACCTAGGGTTAATATTACTAGGTTTTTTACATTCTGTGTTGGATCTATTATCTATCCCATCAAAGGCATAACGTAAATTTAACTACCTAATATATAGCTTAAATTCCAACACAATGTCAACAAGTGGTGCCTTATCTGGGGGAACATAGGAAAAACCTTTTTCCAGTGCCTTTTATTGGACATCACTAAGTTCCATATCACTTAAGTTATAAATTCTAAACAAAGGGAATGACTCTTGCGGCATTTCCCTTTCTTTTTATTCCCCACACTCCCTTTGCCTTTGATTTTTCTCCTATTGGTGTTCCCCTTGGCTGATTTCGTATGAAAAGAAGTGTTCGAATCTTGAATATTGTGACTACTGCTACCTTCTCCTGGGTCATTATTAATTTTAACATTCTCCACATTGTTAATAACATTCTGATTGTTTGTGACTCTAGTGTTAACATCATTTCCTTTCTCTAGTGTTAACATCATTTCCTTGATTGTTACTACCATTACTAGATGTAGTGCTAGCAATTTTAGAATTCAAAACATACGCTACATTGTTGGCATAACATAGAGTCACGTGCAAGTTCTTTTTCTATTAACTAAACTACCAACGTGCCCCTGTAACTTGGCTTGAATGCCATAGTATAACATTTTGTACATACTGAAATTAGTATCATTCAACACCAGATGGTTAAGGTCAACAATCTCTTGCTTAAGCACATTACTTTTAACTGTATTATGCTTAATTAGCAGTATCAAAGCTTCAATTGGACAAAGACTGACATACTTGGGGACAGAGGCCCAAAAACAGGGACATAAGTTAAATATTGCCGTTATAAACTGAGGCAGTTGCTGGTGTAACAGGGTTTGTTGAAATATCTTTTCTGAGGGATATGAAGTCAGAAATACAAATGGATGATACCATTTACTGAATGCAATCACCACAGTATGCTACTGATTTTCCAAAGACAAAAAATGTCTGAGGAACACACCAAACATGAGAGTCCAAAACCTGGCCATTCTGCAGATAACCCTACAGTTGAGTGTTATGTCAAACACATAACACTGTTAGACTTAAAGGCATGCATAAAAGCCATGTCCACACAAACCCTGTTAAACTAGCATTAATTCAACTGTATAACAGCAATACTTACATTATGTCCTTATGTCTGAAACATTCGCCCCAGTTTGTTGGGCTGTCTTCACAGTTTTCAATGTAAGAGGTGTTTCCAACTACCATCTGTAATGCTGTTCACACACCTCCATGAAGTCTTCCTCACAGGTAAGGAAAAGGAGCAATGCCCACATGAAGTACTCAATTATAGGAGTGTGTTGTCATGCCATTGGCTATAGGAATAACACCACTGCAGTTCTGCATGCAATTAGCAAGTGGGGGGCACCAACTGGTGCACAGGCCATCAGCTGCTCATGAGCATTGCCTACAAAAGGCAATCTGCTGCCAATGCAAAACAGGTGTATACCTTGCATCTGGGAAAGAGAAAGAGAGAGAGAGAGTGAGAGAGAGACAGACCAAGAAACCAAGCTACACATTGTGGAATAAAACCAACTATACTGGAAAAAAAGAAATGTCAAACAAGTAAAGTATGTAATAGAATGCAGTAGGGGGTAGGAAATAATGGGAAACAGGAAGTTCAACAAATATGTCTCAACAAGACTTGCTGTACTGACATATTGCTGATCAGAACCTATCGCCATAGCAACTGGGTCTGTCTGCAGTGACACAGATCACAGCTCAGGCCCTTGAGTTACCCCAGGAAAGGATGGCTCACATATGACCACTACTGGAGTGTGTGTTGAACAATACTGAATGTGACACTGCTAGGCCAGCTACTGGGATGTCGTAGATATGCATATGTTAATTGTGAATACAACTATGATATACATGTTTGTTTCAGAAATGTGAGAAATCTATACAGGGTATTTGCATAGCAAAGTACTGTTGCACATCTGTGTGTTGAACTGCATGTGATATACTGAGCTCATACCATTCAACTGCCCAGTGTTATGTGCACTGACCATATGTGTGCCTCATATTTGTAGTCATTAACTCATAGAGTTGTGTTATGTCTGGCAAATCATTGGCAACCTGTGAATATTGAAATTACAACATATCCTTCCCTTTCTTTCGACTGTTCCCATTAGGGGTCACCACAGCGGATCATTTGTCCCCATTTCCTCCTGTCCTTTGCATCTTGCTCTGTCACACCAACCACCTGCATGTCCTCTAGCACCACATCCATACACCTTATCTTAGGCCTTCCTCTTTTCCTCTTACCTGGCAGCTTCATCCTTAGCATCCTTTTCCCAATAAACTCAGCATCACTCCTCAGCACATGTCCAAACCAACATAATCCTGCAACTCTCTGGCTTGGTCTCCAAACTGTCCAACCTAGGCAGACCCTCTAACATGCATATCCCTAATCCTGTCCATGCTCATCACACCCAGTGCAAATCTTAACATCTTTAACTCTGCCAGGTCCAACACTAACTCCTGCCTTTTTGTCAATGCCACTGTCTCTAACCCATATAACATAGCTGGTCTCACTACCATCTTGTAGAACTTCACTCTCACACTTAAACATATTCATCTGTCACAAATCACTCCTGGCGTTCTTCTCCACCCTGAATAAACATAAAAAAGTAACCGATGTAAGAACAACACCTACTCTATTTATTAAGCTCTTTTCATCCAGCACAGTAGCTGGACTTCTTCAGATAAAAGAATCAACTTCATAGACAACTCTTAAATGTTTCAACAATCCAGTCATGTGACCAATGCCTCAATTAAACCTCTTAACAATGTTCAGTTAACACATCACTTGATAAAAGTTCTACCATAGTTAAAAATACAGAGTTAAAAGCCCTGACTAAAGAACAATATAATACATTCTCCCCCAAATAAAAAAACCTGCATCCTTCACTGCTCAGTCAACAGTAAAATTATTTATTAATTATCTTCACTACTTTTAGAACAACTTGAGTTGTTATGGCAACTTCGATTAAATGCTAATCAGTTCCCAGGAATAAATGAAACATGCACTATTCTCCCATACTTAAAATTAAAAAGTATGTGGAGATAATTTACCTAAATCAAGTGATGAGTTTAAGGGTTAGTCCCACACCTAAAGCATTTATTTATTTACAATGGTTATATATTAACCATGGTTTTATTTTAACATGCTTTATATCTTTTATTTTTAATACACCAGGTAAAAATAATTTTACTGTTGATTGAGCAGTGAAGGATGCTATTTGGACCCAACTCCGATACACCTAGCCTTATGCACCTTCCATCTGGTCTCTTGCACACACAACATATCTACCTTCCTTCTGTCCATCATATCAGCTAGCTCTGTCCCCATATCAGTCATACTACCAACATTAAATGTCCCTACCCTCACAAACACATTCCTAGCCTTTCTCCTGTCTTCCTGTCATATGAGCGTTGGACATCCTCCAGGGTATGTCTGTGAATGCAAAGGCTACTGTGCTATCAAATGACTTAAGTGGGTTCAGCAATAGTAAGAGCGTCATTACTTTTGGCCCATCACCCCCCATGTATGTGTGGCATCCTCCAGATGTCCTGCTCTAACAGGTTGACAGGAATGACTGAGCAGCAAGAGTGCAAATACAGTATGCCATACTGACATAGAACAGAAATGTACATCAGGTATTACCTGTGCACATCTATGTATGAGTCAGTGTATGTGGCTGCCTCATAACAGCAGACATGGGATGCAAAATGTCAGGTAAATAAGCTGTACATGCTGTATATGTGTGTAATCTCAGTTTCTGTGCATCCAGAAGAGTTAGATTTCTACAACTACTGGTTGTTGCATTGCCCTGACACAAACATGGGTACCAGAATAAGCATGATTATCAGGTTGAAATTTCAGAGGTGTCCAACCATGTTATGACCTCGTGTCCATGCCTACTACAAACAGCCATATGACCACCGACATATCTGTATGGACTCAGCAATACCTTACCTGTAAAACCTGTCTTCATCAAAGTAGAGTAATCCCCTTTGCTGGACAGCAGCAATACACAAACCACATAACTAGTCACTATGTTTGTTGTACAGTGCAGAGTAAGAGAAGGCACCAACTTAGCAGCTAGTCAGCCTTTGTCTGAATGAGCATTTAAGATCCCATGCGGATTACTGTAAGGCTAACTATGAGTACAAATTGGACAGATCCACCAAGGGCAATCACAAGGCCATCTTCACGTATGTCTGCAATCCCAGAGGTGACAACACAACTCACCCTGCAATGGTAGTCAATCACACCACATACACACACTCCATAGCTATAGGCAACCTGCTGCAGACAGGTTTAGGGCAAACATTACCCCCCCCCGGCTCACAATCAGTGTAGGTGGATATGCACAGCACCCACACCCCTCCCCTCATCATCAGGGAGCAGGTGCATCCTGCCTAATCAAAGTTAACAAAAGCAAGCCTCCTGAGAACATTCCTGCCTGCATCCTACATGAACTCAGGCATGTGCTTCCAGCTCCATTACACACTGTATGCAAGCAAAGCCTGAGCACCATTTACATCCCATCTCTAAGGAAGTTGGTCACTGTCATCCCTCTAAACAAATGTGACTGATGAATGGTGATTTATGCAATGTACACATCAGGGCCAGGAGTGCAATGCAGGTTCATACTGCACTGATAGATGACAGGGGTATGATGTGGTTGTAAGTGGTGGCTATTGACAGGCAATATTGACGTGCTGGCTCTGTAAATAACTCTGGGAAATATCAGGGGTCCTGTGATCTGTTTCCCTGTTTATGTCTTCCAGGTGCCATGCAGCATCAGCTGGCGTACACTGCAGAGGAAAATGCAGCCATTACAGAAGCAATACTACAGTACCATGTGGTGCTGTTTGGCTCTAGCCAACAAAATCTGCGGGAGTGGACTGCCCTGTGGGACGACGTTCTCCACAGAGTAAACACCTTGGGCCATTATGACTGCATATATTATCAGGTTAGGCATCGGGCAATGGACCTGATATATTGTGCCTAGCAAAGGGTTGCTGCCATGGACAGGGACCGTTCTGCCACAGGTGGGGGTCCTGCTATGCAGGCCCCACTTACACCAATGGAGGAGTTTCTTGTCAACATTGGGGCAGCCCCCACACAAAAACCAACACATGAAACACCAGTCATGGAGGTGGGTGACACTCAGGCAACAGGTAAGGAGTGTCCAGGTAAGGTCACAGTGCACATCAGTTTAATCATGTAGCAGTCATACTGCCTTCAATAGAGTATCTAGATGCATATGTCAGTTCAAACTGCATTTGTTGGTGGGGTTTAGTAATGCACACAAGTGCACATCTATGGCGAGGGACAACAAATTGTGTACTATCATAGATTGTACTGTACTTGTGCAAACACGTAGCATTCATCTTGTACTAATGCCAAATGTGAGTCTGCTGACAATACCTTTCCCTCACAACTACATAGGTGCCTCTGGTCTGCACGTGGGACAGCAGCCTGAAGCCGGTGAGTATGGGACTTTCCTGTTGTGGCTCACCAGTACCACAGGAATGTTAAGGTCTAAGCTACTCTCAGCTATTTTGCAATATCTGCATGTTCACTTGTGGTGGGGTTAACTGCATTGCATCACAGTTGTCATCACAGAGGCCTATTTTTAGGAGATGTCACATATCTGTAGCATACCTTACAACCTGTCATTGCAGGAAATCTGGACAAAGATTGACAAAATGGGGGGATGAAGGCCCAAAACTAGGGACGTATTTTATAAATTAGTGTTATACGGTGCATATAAATGGTGTACACGCACCTGTTAGAATGCCAGGTATTTATGAAATACAAAAATGAGAGTACAATAACACATTTCCAAACCCTTCTAACCTTTCATGTGACCTATAACCTATACAATCCAATTGTAAAACAAACAAATCTGGTAGGGGAACAATTGTAACACATACAAAGCTTACAAGAAGCTAGATGCATACATGTGCACAGGCTGAAGCTAATACTGTGTTGAAGCAGCTTTTGAAATTATTACAGCATTACATCTTCTTGGGTACACACCTGCCACCAATTACAGAAACTCTTTGATTAACAGCAAATAACAGTCAGCTGTCATACCAGGATCATCCTAAATGTATTCAGTTCCCTGCTACAGCAACAGCTATAGTTTGGGTACAGCTTATGAAGCAGTAGACGGATCTCATTTGTGAAAGGTATCAGCCCAGAGAAAGGTACACACACATTTCCACAGCATTGCATATAGCATGGAACACAGTGAAGACAGTCATCACATGGTGGTGGAAATATGGGGCAACAGTGACTTTGCAAAGAACTGGATATTTCTCCAAATGTGTGAAAAAGACAAGACCCAAACTGGTCAGGGAGGCTGCCAGCAGACATACAGTAACACTACCGGAGTTGCAGGAATCACTGGCAAGTACCAGTTGTGTACTACAGGTGACAACAATCTCAAGTATTCTCCACACGTCTGGCCTATGGGGTAAGTTTGGAAGATGGAAGCCTTCTCACACACAGAACAAAATCCAGGTCTGGTGGATTTCTCAAGAAAAATACATCAGGTCCCCTGATACCATGTGGGGAAATGTGTTATGGTGTAATGAGACCAAGGTTGCACTTTTTGGCCACAATACCAAAAGGTTTGTTTGGCACAAGAACAACACTGTGCATCACCAAAAGAACACCATCCCCATGGTGAAGCATGGTGATGGCAATGTCCTGCTTTGGGGTTGCTGTTCATAAGCTGGAAGTGAGCTGTAACGAAGGTGGAGGGGATTAGGAAGAGTTCAAAATACCAGTGCCTTTTCACCCAAAATTGTCATGTGTCTGCTAGAAAGCTGTGGATGGAGAGGACTTACTCCTTTCCACACAACACTGACCCATACCATACATCAAAATCCATAAAAAATATCTTCAACAGAAGACAATCAACGTTTTGGAAGGGCCCAACCACAGCCCACACATACATCCAATAGAGAATCTGTGGAGTGCCCTGAAGAGGCCTGTGTAGAAGTGATGGTCTCACAATCTGACAAAGCTGGAGGGCTTCTACAAGGGAGAGTGCACCAATATTGTTAAGTCGAGATGTGCCATGCGGATATATACCTTCCCAAGAGGACTGACTGCTGTTATGAAATCAAAAGGTGCTTTAAAAAGGTGTTAAGTTTAAGGGTGTGCACAGTCATGCAACCAGCCTATTGTGCATATTTCAACTTCTACATGTTACCCTAAACCAATGTGTTTGTTCTTCAATTAGATTGCACAGGTTATAGGTCACATTAAAGTTAGGAAATGTTATCACATGATTTATGTTGTCTCATGTTATTTTACAGACAAACCTGGCATGTCAACATGGGCTTCTACACTTATAATGCCCTCTGTAAGCCTAGAAGGTTGTTAGTGTCACTGGTTCTGTTGTAACATATCTGTACTGCAGGTTTTGAAATGTAAGACTCAAAATATTTCAATAAATAGTGACACCAGTCCTCATCATCCCAGTAATGTGTCAGACAAATACAGGATTTGTGGCAAACAGACCAGAAATATGAGACAAACATGTAGACATTCATTGACACTCTGCACAATTGAGAGGTATGTTCTGTAGGAGTTGCAACTGTGCTATATAGGTGAACAGCAATTATGTGTACATGGGTGCAGTGTGTGCTACTTGAAGGGCCATCATCTACTAACACTACTCACATATCACAGAGGTGTATATAAGTTTCAACAGGGGGTGGAAAGGGCTGCACTGCATGATGTTGAGGGTCTGTCCAGGGTGTGTATGTAGTGGTCTGACTGTGTTGTGAATGTCACAAGTTGGCTATTGTGAAGTCTGTGTAATGCCTGATGGTCGCACGCAGTCCCTCCTGCTCAGTATCTGATGTCAGTGTCTCTACAGACTCTGGCAATGATGATGGTCACATTTAGGCACAGTTGGTGTTGTCAGAGGCTGAATCTGTGCCAGCAGTTGGCATCCCAGACTCATCCACACACTCATCCACAATGTCCCCACACACAGTCACAATACCCACACATGCCCCGTCCCCAGCAGCCACAGATGATGGACAGTTGGTAGGTGGTGGCATGTATCAGGCTAGTCTGGTGACTAAGGAAGGTGTGAGCGTAGACACTGTCCATAGACAGAGTGCAGGTGAGGTCCCACACAGGCAGTTGGATAGAGGTGCTCGCAGGAGGACTACAGCTCAACAGGTCATTGTCGCAAGTACCACAGCAGGTGTCACCAGACGCATGTTTTATGCTGTCATGGATTCACAGGCATGTAGTGAATGCAACACCAGACAAATACTCAGGATGGTGGATATGACCCTTCCTGGTTTACTTGGTGATATACATGACCTTGTTGAGACCACATGCCAAAATACTGAGGTCATGAATAGACAGTGAGGTGAGACTGTGGCAATCCTTGACCATGGCAGGTCTGTGCTAGAGTGTGTGGTGGGAGATGGGCATCAGCCATGCGGATGTAGGTCAGCACCGATGTCAGCTGAGAGTCTATGGGATTGTGCACCTTCACACTCCCATAGTGGCAGTGACACCAGCACTACCAAAGGGGGGGTTGCTGTCCACATCACAATGGACCAGGCCATGGGCATGTGGTCCTGGCTGGTCCCATCAGGGACACAAATCCAGTAGACAGCAGTCACCATCAGGAAACAGTACTGCATCTGGCCTTATGCCTGGTGGTGCCAGTGAGACCCCTGGCAGGACCAGTTCATGTGCCTATGGCCGGAGATGGTGAACTGGACACCCTGACATGTATGGTCCACAGCTGTCCAGCATACTCCTGTGTAGGGCAGCCACATGGCGTGACTGTGTGCATACATACACACACACATATCTGTATCACAGGCAAGTCACCTCCAGATGCACACAACATCTTTGCACAGCCCATTTATAGGATACCCCTCCAAACACACACACATGGATATCAACCGTATGGCCCAGCCTAGGCATCTGGCAAACCCACACTACACCCTGCACATATGATGATACCTGTGCCACATCCCTGTCATCCATACCATCAATGCAGGGACAGGCTAATATGTGTCTGATGCACAGGGTGAATATAGTACAGTCTAACTATGTAATACTGTTTAAGGTGATGTCTGCTTGCATTTGTTATGGGTAAACATAAAGGTGGATGTACCTTATTAGCCATGATGCATTATTGTTGTTAGTACCACTGACTGAAGGTAGTCTGACATGCTGTATTCTTAATACTGTTAGCACCACTAACTGAATGTAGTCTGACATGCTGTATTCTGTTTGTGTTTCAGGTGTCTGTATGTCTGCAGACTGTGGCCCTGCAGACATTACCAATGTGGAGTATGGCAGACTGGAAATACACCAACATTTTCATAGCCAAGGTACAGCTTTATATGTATCTGTACCAGGTGTGTATGCATGCAACAGTGTGTGATGGACACTGTTGTCAAACTGGTTCATAGGTTGGTACTAGGCTGTCGACCTTAGGGCCTATACAAGCCTAGCCATAACAATTCCCTGGCTATTTCTTCCCACATTATTTACTTTCCTGCATGTTAAATGATTTGTGCATTACATAACACACATTTGATATTAATTTCTGTACTGTAGGTGATATATGTGTGGCAAACAAGTGCTGAGACCCCAGGGTAACACATGGCTGTATTGTAAATACGTGGCATATTGTTAGATAGGAGCATCAGTTTGTTATGTTTCTACATGTGATTTCCTGTCGTAGACAGGAAATGGACAATAAACAGCAGTAATATGTAACAATATTTACTTATCCATAGTGTGGAGTGCAGCTGGTTTGTGCAACAGTTGGCAAAGTGATTGCACATGAGAGTTATACTTTCCCTGTTTGTGAGTAGCTAAGCAGTGCACAAACACAAGTCACATTGCTAAAGTTTGACAGTTAGCACTAAGTCTATGAAACACACCCACTACTTAAATGACTCTTGCAGCAGGTGTAAATGCATTGACACATTTTGTTTTGAACCCATATGATACTGAATTCAAACCCAGGTGAATGTAAGACTTTTAAATACTCTTAAATAAGCAGTGATAATGTAATGATGTTAATTTTTTATAATACATGTGTTGCTGTATGTGGGAATAGTGCATAAGATTTAAGCGAGATTGAGCGGTGATAACCTCAGCATTGTACCACCACTCAATGCCGCTTGGCATTGCTGTGCAATGTGAAACACTAAGCAAAAATAGGGGCCAAAATGTGAAGAGATCCTTTGTCTTTTCTGCTACTTATGTGTGTTGTGTTTGATTCTATTTTTTTTACCAGATTAAAGGTGCTAAAATGGGATAGATAAGAATGTGGTGAAATGGGGAGCAAGTAGAGGGAAGAACAAAGGGAAAGCAATACAGGAATATGTAGGAGGGTGTAGGAAAGAACTATAGCTATCCATTTCTTCAACAGTAAAAAACTGATCACATGTGCAGTATATTATCTGAATTTGGACTGTCACCTCCAGAGAGAGGGAAACAACAACATAATCCTCTTGTATAGCCAATTGGACTGAATTAAGTGTGTCACAAAGACGTGTGCGAAATGGAGAGCTATGTATGGGATGATTATTTTTTGTGAGAGGAGTGCCCATTTTTTATTCTTAATTCAGTAAGAGTGGACTGCTGGGTAAGATGTGGGTATGTCGGGTCAGGTAAGTTGGGTGGATGAAGCAAATGCAAACAAACAAGACAAACAACACAAGACACAGGAACAGTAATAGATACAAAAGGTTGGGGGACACCATGATTGAGGTGAGGGAGGGGACAATGCAGGCTCATGGACATCAAGCTTGGAGACAGTGAGAATCAGGAGACAGTGAGAATAAAGTCCTCACCCACTGGACTGCCATCACTGTCCTCTTACTCTGCTGGCAGTTGGAGTGCCTGACCTCTTCTCCTCCTATGGACCATGAGGGAGAGCAGCCTCTCCATCTGGCATAGGCATACACCAAAAGTGCAGTGCATGACCCGACACACCATCCTTGGCATTGCCCTGTGGGTGATGAAATCACCACCTCTGCCACTGCTCCCAGACGGAACCACTGCACCAGCTTTTGGGGCAGTACTACCTGAGGGCACAGGTAGTGCAGGGGCAGCAGAGGCAGTGCTGCCATGTTGGCTCCCAGACATGCTGACCATCGATGCTGGGGACAGTGGAGCAGGAGCAGGCTGATTCACTGGGGCTGGCCTACCTTGCTGTGCTGTGTAGCATTTACTGATGTGGTATGCATGGATGACATGGAGGCATTTTGATGACACATAATATAAGATAAAAAAGAGAAAAAAAGGTTGGGGTGAGATAAAAAAAAATATCAATGCATTGACACAATTATACAACTTTTTTACCTGAAGTATTACATTTAAGTATATGCACTAACAGATACACACTATACTACAGACTGCAGAAAGCAATCCTTGAAATGTGCATATGTTGCACATATGCATGTTCCAGTTATACAAATTACAGTTTACAGCAGGGCATTTGTGATACTTGTAATAGAGTTTTCAATTTAATGTAAATATTATTGAAGAAATAACAGTATTGTATAGTTGGGAATGGTGGTATTTGAACCCACAACCTCTGACTGCAGTCTAATATTGGCCTCTTACAATTGGTTTATGCTACAGACTAATGCATGCATGCTTGCTTTTACCCTTAGGATATGCATGCTCCATTTGAAACACCTGTATAAAAGGCCAATAAAGCTATCTTTAACTTTTACAATAACACATCTCTTCTGCTGCATACTTACCACTTGCTTCCCTCAGTCTCTCCAATCAAGCAACATGAGCCTGCTGATTGAACTCACATTTGTTGGAAGCTGGGGAAAGAACAGAAAAGAACAGAAAAGCATTATGCATGCAATTCTTGCCTATATTTTGCTTTCTAAGTCTTACACGTACTCTTTTATTGTCATACTTACACAGTTATGGGATGCCTGCAGTCTCACACTCATGCAGTCAACAGGTGAGGGTACCCCTTTTTCTCCTGTGTAGGTCACTGAAATGCTGCCTACATTACTCTCCAGTGCATGGGATACCAGTGGCACTGGATACAGCCAGACCAAGCTATTCCACACTTTAGACTATTACTGGGAGCCAGAATAGTCCCCCTGCAGAAGCCTTTGACTGGGGTGTTTTACCAGGAGTCCAATAAATATCCTAGACTCTTGGACAACCCATATCTGTGGCCTAAACTTGGCATCTTCCTCTCCAATGCCAGCCATGTCTACCAGCCAAACAAGAACAATGGAAACTGATGCTTTCCTGCCAATTCTAGTTATTGCATTTACTGGTAGTGGGCAAACTCAAGCAACAATGTCAACCTAATTTGTGTGATGTTAAGTGGAGTGCTGCAGTGCCAAGCAGGGATGAATTAATTGAAATTGTAAGGTTAATCTGGCACTTGGCCTTATTTTGAAGGGTGTCTACTGATGTAGCCTAGAAATATATATTGGAAATTGGAAGGTAACTGTTAGGTGAGTTAAGTTTGCAGACATGCACTGGGGGCATACACAAACATTCTGCTCAAAATACTTGGTTGCTGAAGTGGTGTAGTTTGATATAAAAGATGTTTTGCTTTTCTTTATAAACACAACACAGCCCATTCAGAATCAGCTAAATAAATAAATAAGCTATATCCTGGAAAGTCAGCAATATAGCTTTAGACGCATTGTTCATTTACTTACATGCATAAGTTTCTGGGTACCTTCGTGGTGCAAATATCACTTTCTATACTGGAATGAAGCTTAAAAGCAACAATTTGCCATTAATAGATAATGTTGTAGTCCAGGGACACTCAGAGTGAAACACCTGCTGTATTTTAGTCCTTTCAGCAAAAAACAGCATGTGCAACAGACACACAAGCCTGCAAGTGTACACTAAGTGTACACCATTCTGCGTGAATAAACAACACAAGTGTAACTCCCATCTTCTTCCTCCAAATTTTAGTTTTCTCACTGATTTTCTTGCAGCCTTAAATATCAAGGGGGGATTCATAAAGGTTACCACAGAATGCACTTAGTACAATCTTTCTGAGTAAATAGACAGCACAAAAATGCGTAGGAATGTTCTTGAATACAGATTGTGTACACTTAGTATAGGTGTTCATAAATCTGCCCCATTAATTGCATTTATAAACAGTTTTAACACAGATCAAGAACTGTTTGATCCAGCAACTGAATGGTCAATACATTTATTTGTATCATTCAATTGCAAATATTTTTGTGTCCATCTTTTCTCCTTTTATGCTTGCACATTGTACAGAAATTATTTACCAACTCAAAATGCTGGACAAGGGATGTACACATGAGGATAAATGCATACTAAACAAAATGGTACCTTTTCAATTGAGTGTCAGTTATCATTAATTGTGCCATCATGATCAAGCTTTTTAGTATGCCTTTTTATTACCATACAGAATGCA
Organism: Protopterus annectens; assembly: GCF_019279795.1. Lineage (NCBI taxonomy): Eukaryota > Metazoa > Chordata > Ceratodontiformes > Protopteridae > Protopterus > Protopterus annectens. The sequence continues at coordinate 641,186,554 of NC_056734.1, read as the reverse complement.
GTATGCCCCCAATGCACTGTGCCACAACAGACTTTTTGTATTTTCTTTAACCACACTTTTGCTATGTTTTAATTGTATATACCTATCCTATGTTATCTTCTTAAATAGATTACTTGTCAAAACTGCTGAGCTGCACTCGTGCACAACTTTTTTCAGTAGTAATCTCAAATTATGACAAAACTTGACTACTTACTTTGTCACCCTTTATGCAACTCCCACAGTTCTCCAGACTTCCAGTCTTTTTGCTCTGTGCCTCTGTTCAGTAACAGAGGGCTCAATACACTCATATGGCTCTTGATTTCTTGTGAAAAGCAAATGGTTCATCTATGGCAGATTCTTTTAGGGTCACCATCTCACTTAAATGTGTTCAGGTTGAACTTTTACTTTTGAATAAGATTATTAAACACTTTATTGATGTCATCTCTAGCACGGTGAAGAAATGTAGCAGTTTGCATTTCCTTACTTTTTTCTTCTATGCAAGATGTAACACTGACTAGACAAAACTTTTCCAGTCGTTATTTCTTTTGTTTTTCAAATTACCTTGTGGACCCCATGCCTTTCATGCATAAAATGGATGAATGGATACCATGATGAAACTATCGCTATAGTCAGAAGAAAATGGTAGCTGAAGCTTCTTCTCGAAAACTTCCACATATGCCTGTGAACTGAAAAGGTAAATGGATTATTTAGATGAGTGATTTCATTGTGTAGTGACTTTTCTTAATATTGTATTAGTTTTGTATTGATTCCTTAATATTTATTTTAGACATTGCTTCCATTTCCGTGATTTGCTATCATTTTATTTTCTGTTTATCGTTTCCTCAGTTCCCTGTTTCCTTTCTTATTTCAGAGTTATCTCATTTTAGCTTAAAGGTTTTGCTTTATGGTCCATTTGTAGCCATTTCAATGTTTTTTTTTTCATTTTTCTTTCTCTGGGTTAACCATCATTACTTGAATGGATGTGCCTTAGGGTGAAGTACTTGTGCACAGCCCTGCAGTGGTCTGAATGCTATTTTTCCCTCTATAATACCATGCAATGTGTAGATTATGTCTGTGCTACTTAGATTTTCATAAAAGATGTAACAATAAAGGCACTCAGGATTCAGTCTGAATGTGTCTGCACAATTATTATGTTAGCAATAAGCAGAGAAAGAAAAAAAATACACTCAGCATGCAGATAAACATGATGGATACTGTTACTTAAAATGGTGCTCAAATTTAGTACATTGCAACTTTCTCAATATTCATTACATTTGTAAATGAATTCTTACCCTTCCTTCAAGTCTTTAGAATTAAAAATGACAAGATCATGCTCTCTAAAATGAAGCCAGGTGGGTGGAGATCACTCCAGTATGACCTGAGGAATACTTCTGAGTTCTTTATATTTGTAAGCAAGATTTTGTACCACATAAAAACTGTGTCTGCTTTCAAGTGTTTCAGTGACCCAGTTTCATGACTGTTTTCCCTTTAAACTACATTTAGTAGTACTGCTGCAGATAGAGATTATACAAAATGTATGCTTTTTTATTTTATTCATAGTGAGTATTATATTGCGCAACTGTAGTTTACAGACAATATATCTTATGTGGCCTTTATCATTGTTTGTGTTATTTTAGCTCTAGACTTTGTACTCACAGAATCAAAAATACTTTTTGCAGTTCTAGTAGTTGATTTTTCCTCCTTGAAAAGCATTGATGACTCATTACTGGACCAGAGCATGAGGGCAAAACTGCTACTGGGAGAAGTCATCTCTTAAAGAAAACCTACAGACTGCAGATTCATGAATTATGCACACACTGAATTTTTAGCCTGCTCAGCACTAGTCTTTCAGTGATTCTGTTAGTGTCTGGGAGAACTCAAATGCCTTTTTTATTAATTTGTTATCTGGGTAAGCCCATTAGTCATAGTATCCATTTTCAAGGGACAACTAGGAGCACTATCTGGTTAAGCAATTTTCTCAAAATCATATAGTAAGCAAATAGAGACATATAATAAAACCTTGTGCCCCAAACTACAGAAAGATGCTCATTAGCAAGCAATTACTTTTTATCACAAAGCTTCTAAAATTATCCTTTTCTGTGTTGTAACATTACACATCTAATATAATGGACAATATACAGCTAAATTTGTCCTGCCCCTGATGTATTTTGATATCATAAATATGTGCTCGAAGATTACTGTTTATATTTAAATCCTGATTATGGGACCCTGATTGAGTAACAGTCATGAACTCAATGATTTCTGCTAACTCTGTGTTCAAAGACACATCGGTCAGCTGACGAATAGATTAAACAACTTTACACTGATGAACCTCAGTACTTTTAGGCCATCTAAAAGCTAAGCTAGGATGTTCCAATCATTTTAGGCTCTGACTTCAGTTTTATTATTCTACTGTACGTTAACTCTTTGTGCCCTACTTAACAGGTTAAAAAGATCTACTGAGCTTGCATCCAAAAGTGACCTAAGCTATTTAGGTGAAAGTACATCATATCTGTTGCTTTTCACAACTGTCAAGAATTTGATTAATTTTAACAGTAGCCATAGCCCAAATGCATAGCTCACCTAGTGATATTTCTAGTCTTCTGAGAGATAAATGCATAGGCACTAAGTTTGTGTAGTTGGAAGTTTTAGGGAAATAAGAAAGGCAGAAATGAAAACAACCTGCCCCTACCGCTGTAGCCATTTTGGACTATCATGTGAAACCTTCTTAATGCTGGGATTAGTCTGAGGATGCTTCACCTCCATTTAATAATATTTGCCTCTAGTTGCCCTTAACCACCACAGCCTTTTTCTGCAATCCCTAGCAGATATTTTAATATGATTCTGATTATTAAAATATTAGTGATTCTGCATGTACATAGCTGTGCAGCGTTCTAACAAGCTGAGTATGACTGCCCGCAGGTGAGCAGTGGTTTAACAGGTGTAATATGAGTGCCTGGAGTTGAGCAGCACTTTAACACGCTGAAACTGTGTGCCCGTAGCTGAGCAATGCTTCACACAGCGTAATATGCGTGCTCATAGACAAATAACGCGTTAACCAGTGTAAGCCGTTTGTACAGACACACACCTCCTCGCCTGTTTAGACAGTTGTAAAATAAAAAAAAGCAATGCCGAGGCTTGAACCCAGGTTACTGTGCATCATAGTCAAAGAACTGAACCACTAAGCCATGACAGTTTTACTGAGAAATGCAGTATTAGCATATATATAGGAATGAATGGAAATAGAAGCATGACGAAGCAGGTTTTTTTAAGCTGATACATTTCCAAAATGGCCAATCACAGATAAGTGCGGGAAAAACGGCATATATAAGCCCCATAGGCAGGAATACACAGCATAACTGATTGTGGAACCTATTTGCAGTCAGGATGGCAGGTGTAGGAGAGGGCAGTCACTTCCGAGCACAGAGGTGGGGTGTTGAGGAGTCCAAATATATGGTTTGGCTCCTAGTCCATGATCATGAGGCTCAGCTCATGCAGGGCCAGGTTCTCTGGGGTGCATACAAGGCAGAGGCATGGAACCGGTTTGCACATTATCTCACCAGTGCCACAGGCATACCAAGGACTGGTGAACAGGTCCATCACCACCATGCGGACCTGAAGAAACGAAAGCAGGACCAACTGAACCATTGGATCCAGGAGGCCCGGCAAATGCCCAACACCCCACTACTGAGTAAGTATCCATATAATTAAGTATGTAAGAAATTATCCTAGCTGATATTATGGAGATGTATGTTTCAATATTACTTCATTTATATTACAGCTGCAGGTGTGCGTTCCATGAATCGGCGAGCCTATGATGATAGGCTGGTGCAGTTGCGCCACCAGGCAGGTTAGTAATTATTTTGCTGTAATTGTTATAGAATATAAGTGAGACAGCTTGTAAAAGAGTTCAGTGTTGTTACATATTAATAAAGTTCAAATAACACTAGAAGAGAGATTCTGCTAGTACTGTATGATTAGATAAGTGATGCAGCCTGTAATCCAGAAATAAAAATTAAACAAGTCTGAAATAGAGATTTTCCACCTGTATTGTAATATCAGATAACTTGCTTCAGCCTGAAAATTACAGGTAAACAAGCTAAAGATGATAGACATGTGTCAAATACATCCCCTTTTAAAATCTGCCATATGAAACAAGTGAGTCTGTTGGAAAGGATTTTTGTAACCAAGTAAGAAATGGTAATAATGCCTAGAATTAAGTACCATCTTGAACTGTAAAAATAAAACAAGTGAGAGTGTGAGAAAGAGGTATGAATCGACCAAGAAAGCTGTAATAAGTCTTGAATAAAGTTATACTGCAGTTAGTACATAATGAAATGAATGAGACAGCCACAACCAAAGACTGAAATGTCTGTAATAAAGTACTGAAGCTGGAATGTGTCTGTCCCACAATTTGGATATGTTGCTGTACCCTTGCAATATGGAGATAGTATGGTTGTATGAAATACTGAACATCCACAGTTGTCTAGAGCCATATAAATCAAATGTAGCAGGATGCTGTACCTGAACACAGCCAGATATGAACGTGTATGAATAAAAATGCAATGTATATTAATGTAACAGTAACATTCCCATCACCAACATTCCTAAGGTTACATATAGGAAACTGTACTAAGACCTGTAGGGTATATATATCTGCAGCTAATAGAAATGTACAGCATATGTATAGGTAGTTGAAGTTGTTAATTAAATATTTCTTCACCCTACCCTATCTTCACAAATAATGCCATTCCACACCAAACTGGGTATGTGTATTCACAATTAATTCCCATGGATATTTGTCCTGTTGGTTCATACATATTTGCATGTACGTTGATGCATGTGCCCTGTTCACATATCCAAACCTGATGGCCTGTTGCCATCAATCAACCCTGCATGCTGTTGGATTGTGTACTGTTGTTCAAAATATGCATGTGTTATGCTTGCTGTTCAATGTTTGGAATTCATGGGTGTTTGGTTAATGGGAATACTGATGCATGCTGTTACAACTAATTTTGAATGGTATTGTTTGTCACTAACCCAAAATGTCATAAATTATTGCTAAACGTATAACAACAGGGAAGGCGTGTTCCAGCGGACCCACCTCTCCCACCTCAGCTGGCGAGTGCACCTGACACTAGTGCCCAGGCTGGAACCTCCTCCAGTGGCCCTGTGCCACCTTCGGGTGGAAGCGCTGCAGGGGATGGGGCTCGTCCCCCTCTCTGCAAGCATGGCTGGAGGAGAACGTCCACTCACCCTCCAAATTGTCTGGTCTGTGGTGCGTAGTGAGATCAGGCATTCTGTGCTTGAACCCCTATGCCAGCTTGAGGCATGGGTGGCGCAACTCATGGGAGTGCCTGTCCATCCTACACAGCCCCCAGCATGGCCCCATCCTGGGCAGTGAAGGCGCAGTGGCAACTGCCCATGGGTGGGGATCTTAGGTCCACTGTTGCCATCTGTGGGCACATGGGCTCGTGATATCCAAACATCCGTCCCTGTCAATTATGTTTCCCCCCACATGTGTCATACTCTGCCCCTGTATTAGTCTTGTTTGTCTTGTCTGTTAACCTCCCCTACCTACCTCCCCAAATATACCTACTCCCTGTACCTCACATTCCACTCTCACCTGAAAAAAAAAATAAAAAAAGGGCAGTCTGTTCCCACAAAAAATTACGCCCCATACATAGCTGCCCATTTTGCAGACATGTCTGCTGGACATGTCAACTGGTAATTACAATTGGCTGTACAACATATTTTGTTGTCCTCACCCCTCTCTCAGGGGTGGAAGGTTTCAAATTTCACACCAAATTACACACATATCCACAGCTGTTGCTGATAAAGAAATGGGCAGCTATGGGCCTTTCCTGCATCCTTCCTTAAAATCCCGAGCTTGTTTTCCTACTGTCCTACCCTCTTTGTGCCCCCTTTTTCACCACTTTCCTATCTCCCCATTTTCTTTTCTTTCAAAGAAGTTAGCATGGGTGTGCGCAAGAGTAAGCACTTTTAAGCAGTAGTCAGCAGGTGTGCGCTTGTGTGCACTTAGCTAAGCGTGTGTGTGCAAAGCTAAGCGACAGTGCGCATGCGTGACCACCACGCAAACCAGCGCTAACCTGCTTACAACTGCTTAAAAGTGCCTTAGTCACTCTGAATGACAAGGCCTGTAGTCTTCTCAGCAGCAAAATAAAATTCCTCTGTTAGTCTCAAACCCAGGACCTTGGAAACACTAGTCTGCATGACTTACCACTAAGCCATGACTGATATACAAGAACTTTGTGCTGAAAGCAATATATCATGAAATAGTAGGACTGAATGTAAAGGGAATATAGGAAGGCTATTACACAAAGCTTTTCTTGTATCTTTACTGGCAATTCTTGTGGAATTGCATTACATTAGTGTGATAAGAGAAACAGCCATGCTAGTAGGTAATAATGTGACAGTAGCACCTTGCAAACCACACACACTATCAGAGCAGGTAAACACTGCCATATTTGAATAGTTAAGAGGCCAGACCTCGCAACTGTGACTGATTTACAGGGATGTTCCTGATTTGCAAACAACTGTTAACTGTGCCCCACTGACTCCCTGTGAAATGTACTAACAGTAGGCAGAAAGGTGTGGAATCCCACATAATGGTAACTCTCAATTAGTTAAAGTACACACTACTTGCATGTCAGAAATGGTGTAGTAATACATATGCTCAAAATACCCCACAGTCACAACTGCAGAATATCTGAAATATATCACGGGTGTATCCCACTGATATGTACCATTCCCTGAGGCTGCTAAAATATACACCTGAGAGTATCCGAGGCCTGCAAGTGTCAGAAACTCACAGGCATATCATTCTGTCTGCTGTCACACACTCTGTGAATAGCTGTAGAATTGCTTCCACAAGCACACCCTCATGTAGGAGTACAACCCAGAAATATCAAAGGATGTAGCCATCTAATAAAATAAGGACAGTATCGCAGTTTACAAGCACTGCATGTGCCTGATATTCATAACTGTTAGTACAAAGTACAAGGCCCCACTACTGCTCAGCAGCAAAATAAGATACCCTTGTAGGTGTCAAACACCACACCTTGGCCTTACCAGACTGCATGCAGTACTACCAAACCACACCAAACATATAAGGAATTGTTGCTGAAAGAAATATATCATGCATTACAAGGAGTGAATGCAAATGGAAAATAGGAAAGCCATAGCAACACATTCCAGTAAAGACACTTAGCAGGCCTTCAAGGACTGAATGTAAAGGCTAAATAGTGAAGCCATAGTAACAAATTACAAGAGCTACTGTTGTATACCAGTTAATCCACAAGTCCCACAGGAAAGCACATACTCCCATGTAAACAGTATTAGTATTATTAGGTGTCAGTTAACATACACACTGAGAAGAATGATCTGGAAGAAGCAACAGTCAGGTTTCAGTACAACATGCATTTCAGTGCCTACAACACAGCCTTAGATATGAGAGACATACCAACCTTTACACTCACAGAACAGTGTCCACAGCAAACCAGCATGGTCCCCACCTTGAAAAACAGAAAGGGCTACGCCTATCTAACCTAACATTTTATAGGACTGTCCAGAAATCACAGTGAGAACTGCAATTACCACACAGCAGGCTGCATGCAATTAGTAAATGCTGGCTAACTATTGGTGCAGAGGCCATCAAATGCACATGTGCAGATACCTACAAAAGCAGCCTGTACTCCCAGTCCACACATGCAATAATATCATTGCAGCAACTAGAGGGAGAGAGAGAGAGAGAGAGAGACCAAAAAAAATAATAAAAAGAAAAAAACATCAAGACAGCAGCAGCAAGCCATACAGCAGCAAGCCATATAGCAGCAAGGCAGCCAGCAGCAAGTCACCCATCAGCAAGCCAGCCAGCAGCAAGGCAGCTAGCAGCAAGCCAGCCATCAGCAAGCCAGCCATCAGCAAGCCAGCCAGCAGCAAGGCAGCCAGCATCAAGCCATCCAGCAGCAAGCCAGCCAGCAGCAAGCCATCCAAAACAGCAGTCAGAAACAAAGGTAATGTAAACTACATAATCTACTGTGAACCCTCCATATGTGTTAACAGTTTGTATCTATATTTATATGAAGATGTGCATAGGGAAAGGGACATACTGCAACTGTTAGTGAAGGCTGGACATACATATGTAGTTGAAGGTTGCTAACAGTATGCTGCTGTAGGCCCAGGGCCAATAGCATACTACCTACCTATGACACAATGCCCACACACATGTACTCATTGCAATACCAACTATGTGAGGTGGAATGAGTGTGCCACTGACTGTGCGCAAGGTCTGTAATGGTGTGATTGCTCAGCATGACTTTGTGTCTGTCATGGTAGTGTGTGTCCTTGGTGTGAGGCCAGAGAAAGATGTGTCAGTTATTGGGATACAAACATACTACATTGCCATATGTTGTGCTGTGGTTCCCTGTATATGACTGCGGTGTAGGTAGGGGTATGGCCGCAAAGACTAGCGTGCATTACCATTGAAATTGTAACTGTGCATTGCATGGGATGACAATATTCCCCATCCATTACCTTAATACATACCCCCAGTGTGAGGTTGTGCATTGGACCTCAAACAGTGTGCCGAGTGCTGGTGTATACTAGTTTGTTGTATGGAGTGTGGCAGGCACTGTCACACAGTTGTTGGCTGAGCACTGATATGTGGTAATTTACATGTGTATCCCCTGATAGACAGACAGATGCTATATATGGCAGTTCAGTGATATCAGTACAGTAGAGTATTATGTGTGCCATGTTACTTGCTCATATATTTTTCTTTTCTTTCCAGGGCGATGGTGCATCAGCGCAACCCCTGTTATTAGGCTGCAGAGGATGATGAGATACACCAGAGCCTGGTGCAGGATTTTTCAACACTCTTTTCCCAGACTAGCCAGAACCAGCAGGAGAGGGCTGCACTGTGGCAAGACCTTGCCCATCAGGTAAATGACATAGGCATGCATAACCGGACATATGAGCAGGAACGCCATCATTGCAGTGATTTAATTAGAAATGTTCATCAGCGTGCATCTGATATCCACAGGCAACAGCTTGCCACATGTGGTGGGGCACCTATACACCCCCCCTCACCAGACTGGAGGGGCTCCTCCTAAGTGTTGTGGCTCCAGCCCAACAACAACAACATCCACAGACGTGTGTAATGATGGAGGCTGGAGCCACCCAGCATGTGGACATGGAGTGTGCAGGTAACATGCCATATCTGTAGTTGACTGTTCTCTGCACTGGTAGTTTATGCATGTGTGAGATGTGTACTGTGTTTGTAGCTGTTATCCTGGAAATTATTGTGCAAGATTGATATTCTCAATATCAGCAGTACACCTGTGAAAGCCAACTGTTGTACTACTGTACTGTATCATACTCACAGTATCAATGGCACAGTTGTGCCCACTGACAACAACTGTCTTATTTGTACAGGTCCCTCTGGAGTAACAGCAAGGCAGCCAATCCATGCTGGTGAGTGTGTAATAACAATACTTTTAATATTAATGATAATAATAGTAATAATACTCTCAAACATTATTGTTATGTGTTGGATTGCAGGTGTGTTTGTGTGTGTGTGTGTGTGTTTGTATCTCATGTACTGAGGAGTGTGCATGTGCCATTTGTGTGCATGTGCCCATGTGTGCATGTGTGCATGTGCCTATGTGTGCATGTGCCCATGTGTGCATGTGTGCATGTGCACATGTGTGCATGTGCCCATGTGTGCACGTGTGCATGTGTGCATGTGCCCATGTGTGCATGTGCCTATGTGTGCATGTGTGCATGTGCCCATGTGTGCATGTGCCCGTGTGCATTTGTGGTAACATTGTGTACACATTGTAAACTGTGTTTCCTGTCTTCCTCTCACAGGTTCTGGTGTTGCTCTGGTGGTGTGCAGCAGGGAACATGAAGCCACTGCTGGGGATAGTGATAATGATGATACATGTGTAATGGCACAGGGTGGTGTGACAGGGTCTGTTGTTGGTCAGCCAATCGACAGTACGCAGCAGTCAACCCCATTAATGTGCACAGTCATCCTGCCGATACATCCATCGTCACCAATGTCCTTAGCTGAGGGACAGCATACAGTGGGCATTGACCAGGGTAATGTGGTATCAGTGGCACATGCATCCCCTCACAGCAGCCATGGCCAGAGTCCTGACATGGTACCACACAGGCAGATGTCCAGGGGTTCTCGTGGGAGCATTCGTGGTCATACTGCCCCTGTCAGACGTGCCCACAGAGGTCTTTCAACCTCAGCTATGTTCTGGGCTGTAATGCAGGCACAGGCACATATGGAACGGTACACCAGACAGGGTCTGAGGGAGCTTCGAGCACATCGCACTGCTATGAATGACACTATGCGTGACATTGCGGCTGCCATCTGTACTGTTGGCGAGGTCATTGACAGACGTTGGGGGGACACATTAGATCTGTTCCACAACTACATGTCCATGAGCCAGGGCAATGCAGGATGGTTGAGGCATCGATGTGGACATATGCCAGCAACATCAGCAGCTGGCAGTTGTCGCTGATGACAACAAACCCGCAGCCACTCCCATAGTGCCAGTACCAGCCCCAGCAATGCTGGGTCTGTGCTGTCATCAGACCGCCCTAGGAGATCACGTGCACATGGCTCTGGACAGTCCCAACAGGGACATGTCTCCAGTCATCAACCAACTGCTTTTAATGACAGTACCCAGTCTGGCTTAGTACCTGATACTGTCTGTAGCACCCCTGCCAGGCACAGGTACCATGTCCGTGGCCAGAGACAGTGATCTGTATGACCTGGCAGGTACAGTCTGTGGCTGTCCACAAACACCCGTATATGGCAGCCATGAGGTGGAACTGTGTGCATGCATACACACATGTATAATGCTAACACCTAGGGCTAACACATACACACACACACCGCATCAACATTGCCCCATGTTGTACTGTTGTCCCTCACTAACACACACACACACACACACACACACACACACACACACACACACATACATGTCGATTGGATGTATCAGTGGCAGACTCAGGCATACCAAATACACACCCTGTGCATATGATGAAACTGTGCCACTTCCTGCAATATGTCACATTGATGCAGGAACAGGATAACATGGTGCTGATGCATTGGGTGGCCACATAGAACTGTAGTAATATTATCATGTTGTTAACAGTACAGTGTAATGATATCATTGTGGGTATATCCCAGCATGCCTGATGCATTAACAGTATGATTGTCATTGTAGTTTTTTATACACCACTATTAATTACAAAAGTGTAATGTCTGCACATCTTTGCATTCTGGTGGTAAGGCTGAAAACACAAACACACCTACAGATTTAGCACAGGGGATAAGAAAATGGAAGTAATGATACTCAATGCCAGACATATAAACCGCAAGATGCATGCAGTCCAAACTCTACTCAGCATGTAGAATGTTGATATCTGTGCAGTAATAGAAAACAGGTTCAAGGCTCCCAAGAGCACCCTAGCAATACCAGGTTACACCTCATAACATGCTTGACAGCCCCAAAACACAGAACTAACTATGAAAGGAGGGTGAGTCTCAATAAATGTCAAGGATACCCACACCCCCAGGTTGTTGCCACAGCATGAAGCATCACAGACTATCCACGTGCAACTAACAGTGGGATAAACTGACTTCCAGTTCATAGCCTGCTACAGACCACCCTCCTAAACACAGGTAACCCACTTGGCCTACTTAAGAACACATGAATATATGAAGGTGTCTCCAAACAACATTATATTGGGCAGCTGCATCTACCCACACATAGACTGGGAGCATTACTGTAGCTCCAACACCCTAGGCAAAAGGTTCCTAGAATCCATACACTCAAATACTATGGAACAACTTGTTACCACTCCCACAAGATGGGAAAACATACTGCACCTGATCGTCACCAACATGTGGACTCTATGCTCCAGACCAGAAGTGTATCCCTCACTGGTAAGATGACACCATAGAGTAATATCACTATATTCACATACCAACCCCAGCCCCTGCACAGAAAACCACAGTGAAAAAGTTGTGTAATGCAAATTCCATGTATTCACATGAGGCAGGCTTCACACATAGGAACTATTTAAGGTCACAGGTACATATCTCTATGTGGCACACGCATACCTCATGTGTGCATTGAAATTACTGCTATAATATATGTCATAAAATAATAAAAGCAACACCCACCACACATTCACAAACTGTGTTACAAAAACACAAATGGCATTTGTAGGATTCAAACCCCTAACTAACTATATTATGACACTTGAGAGAGATACATTAGCAGAGTGTGTTATTTGCATTACTGGGAGGGTTTCCTTCTCCTGCTTTACTTATAGGGTGCTGACATCATCAGTCTTTCAAAAGAGGAATGTACATCATGTAGTGTGTTCTTCCAGTTGCCAAAAGGGCCATTTCTTTCCGAGAAAATTGTACACACCCTAACCCCCCCCCAAACACACACAGTGAGCATTTGCAGGATTCAAATGCCTACCTAACTATGTTATGACACTTGAGAGAGATGCATTAGCAGAGCACGCTATTTGCATTACTGGGAGGTTTTCCTTCTCCTGCTGTACTTATAGGGTGCTGACATCATCAGTGTTTACAAAGAGGAATGCGCATCATGTAGTGTGTTCTTCCAGTTGCCAAAGGGGCCATTTCTTTCAAAGAGAATTGTACACACCAGACCCCCCCCCCAAACACACACTAAGCATTTGCAGGATTCAAACCCCTACCTAATGATGTTATGACACTTGAGAGAGACGCATTAGCGGAGCACGCTATTTGAATTACTGGGTGTTGTTTCTTCTCCTGCAGTATTTATAGGATGCTGACATCATTATTTCGAAAGAGGTATGTACATCTATTACTATCCATCAGTATGGGGGATAGCATATATATGCATTAACAGACACCTACTTCAGGGTCACATATGCACATCAGCACTGCCAGGTTATGTTTTATACCATGCTTCGTGACCACAGGACTTGTAACACACAACACAACCAGTTCAGACCTCCCCTCCCATATCCAGGAACCACACTTGGCTTCCCTGGGAACAGTTTAGGATATGAAGGTGTTCACATACACCATTACAGTGGTTAACTTCAGGTACAGGAATATTGAGTGGGGGAACTACTCAGGCCTCAACAACATCACCCTACAGCCACTACAATTTGTGAATCCATGTGCTATGGCAGGACCAATCATCACAGCCACAAGGGGGAATACATATTGGACCTGACCATCAGCAACATGGGGACTCTATGTTCCACACCAGAGGTAGACCACCATTGTTAATATCTGACCATAACCAACTTTCCCTGGACATCCATATCCCATCCCCAACCCCAGGCAAGGAAATCACTGCAAACAAAGTATTTATCAAAAGCAGACTTTGCACTTGTGAAGACTGGGGTGGAATACTTCAAAGGACCCATGCTGGAGGATTATACAGGCCAATCTGCAGAATCCTTGACAAATGCATTCTGTGAGCATCCGGAAGGTTTGCATTGATCATGCTATCCCAAATAAAACCAAGACTCCTCCACAACAGGAGACCTGTCTGGTTTACACCAGCCATATATAAGCTGTACAACAGAAAGAGGGAGCTAATACATTACAAAGCAATATCCCACAGAGGGAGGACATCTCTGAACAGTATTGGCAAGACACTTCGATACCTCAAAATCATCATTTGCAAGTGTTGACAGTGAAATTGTCCAGACACTGCAGATAAGGCTCCCCTCAGTCTGGAATTGAATCCCAATTAATGTTATAACTCCTCACCAACCCTCTTCCAGTAAACTCCAGCCACATGGATGTGACATTGAAAATTCAACCCCTGGGATCTCCACTATGTCCCTGCTTGACAGAGGCACAGCACACTAGCCTTAAATGGTGCCTTCTGTGACCTACTTTACAGAGGCACAGTAGCCTACTGTACTTGGGAGGCAGACACCAAATACACTCTGGCTAAGCTTATGTATTCCCTAGGGCAAACAGCCTAGTATTGACCTCTACACCCATATGTTTAAATTTCAGATGCACAATATTTGTTGTTGATAAACTGTTTGCAGGTCTTTATTGCCATAGCTTTCCCTGTTTCTATGAACAACTTGTGTATCTGTGGAAGATGTTTGAATATGAGAGGGATCCACTATATTACTTATGTCTCTGTTGTCATTTAACTGTGTGCACTGGGCAGATTGCTGTATTGTGGGGGTTTCCTGGCTTAACACATACAAATGCCAGATATGTGTGGCCAACTGCTATACTGAGACATGGCCTAAGTGTGTGAGCATGCCCAGTTCAGACTTTCCATGGCTTGTTGCCTGACATATGTCTCATTTATCAAAGTGTGCGAGCATGCCCAGTGTGAGCTTTCCATATGTTGAGATCTGAGGTCGACCACATTTGTGGTTGTGTGTGAACTTCAACAATATTTCACATTAATAGTTGTGTGTTGGAAGTCATGTTGTGTTCTTACTGCCCAACTGCTTTGTGTCTGAACCCAACAGTGATTATGCTGTGCCTGCAGGGTTTCCATGGGATAGTTTGCATACAGTTGTCAACATTCTTTCATACTGACCAAACACTGTAATATCGTATAGTATACTGGTTCAGTACTTTCACTGTGGTGGACAGTATCCTGGGTTTCAGTCCTATCACTGCTTTAAATATTTATACTAAGCTCACCAGACTGGTTAAGGGCCAGTTGTGCAAATATGACCATGTTGCATTTTGTTCAGCTATGGACTACTTAAACCAGGCTTGTCCAACATTAGTAGTGTATTCCACAACTTGGGTGGACATTGACAAACACTAGCTATGTGCCCTAGGCCATTTCTAATGCTAGTCAGACAGTGTGTTTGTCCTTCAACACACATTTTAACTGGAGTTTGCCATGACATTTTTCAACATTAGTATACTGTGCCTCTGTCTACCCGTGACATAAAAGTGATACCCAGGGTAAACCTACCATCTCCCATCCACTCATCAAGATTCCTCTTGAAGAGAGTCAATGAGGGACTATCTGGCTAACCTGGACTGGAAGATTACTCAAGAGTGGAGGGAGCTTCTGGGTTATAGATCAATCACTACAGCATGTCCTATTTATGTCAGTGCTGAGGTTCAGGTCTCTCATGTGCATAGCTCATTGGCATTCAGATTTTACAAGGTGCAGCATGTGCATTGATTCCAGCTTGGGCATGGCTTTATACATCAGGCACAGATCACCTCTGGGCAGGCAGTATGGCACTGTGTGGAGCTGCAGTTTGTTTAATCAGGCAACACATGGCATCTGTTAGAGCCCTTTGATCCTCCTGGTGAGGTACTTTTGGGGTCTTTCCAGTTGCTGGAGGTGTCTGCTAAGGTACATCCCACAAGTGCTATTGTACTCAATTGTGAGGCTGATGAAGGATGACTGAAGAGGCACGATGACCTCCCCTGATCTAGATGTGAATACCTTCATGATTAGGTGGGTATATGATATGTTTCTCTAACCACTACGGCCACATGGTTGTCAAATGCAAGATTTCTATCAACTTGTGTCCCCAGGTCTCTTATTATTTCTAAAGTACTTAATGGGTTAACACCTATGTGGTAATTGGTGGGTACTTACTGTTTTTCCAAAGGGGATGACTATACACTTTTCTGCATTTAGCTTGATGACATGGCTCTGGAACCAGTTGTCTGTTTCTATGAGGCCGTTTTGTAGGATGCTTGTGTCAGCTGGAGGGTTAAATATGGTGCCCAGTTTGTAGTCATCTGCAAACTTGTCCAGACACAGTCTTTCCATGTTGGTCTGTACCTCTGGGAAATATATACCAAACAAGGGAGGTCCCAGGACCGAGCCTTGTGGGATGCCAGTTGTAGCTGGTTTGTAGTCTGGCATGGCTGCAGCATTTCTGTCCATGTCAGTTCTGTCCTTGAGCTGGTTTGCAACCCATCTACTTGAATAGGGGTTTATATTTAAGCTGGTGAGCTTATCTATAATGAACAAGTGGGGTATTGTATGGAAGGCTTTTGCAAGGTCCAGATAGGCTGTGTGGACCACATTCCCCTCATCAATGGCCTTGGTGACTGTTTCAAATGAGTCAAACATGTTTAAGGGGCAGGATATGCCCTTAAGAAAGCCACACTGGGTAGGGTCCAGTGTCTGTAGGTCCCCAATATCTTTATTTCTGAGGTCCATGATGATCCTTTCTATAGCTTTGCAGACCAAGCTAGTCAGGATTCTGGGGTGATAGTTTGCAGTATCCATTCAGGCACCACCTTTGTGGAGAGGGACCACCGTTGCTGTACACTGCTCTTTGGGTACATATCCTGTGGTAAGGCTGAGATTGAGCAGTAGTTTTATTTGATGTTCCATTCTTCTTGGAGTTCATGTTGGACGCAGCCCAAGACACCATCTGGTACCATTGATGCTGTGTGTTTTGCTTTGGAGACACTGGCTGTTACCTCAGCATCTGCAATGTCAGGGGGCCAGCACTCTGCTGGGATAGATATTTGGCATTTTGGTGGGGGGGGGGATTTTGCACTGAATTGTCAGGTTGGATGTTGGCAATGTGTGTGGGTTTGGTGTATTGTTTGTAATTTTGGAGTAATTCTGAGCATATCTGTGAATTTCCACCAAGGTTCCTACCATCAGTTAAGAAAAACTTGTGATTATCCTTAGTGTCCTGTACAATTTGTATCTTCATAGGTTCATAGATTCATACTAGCCTATCTGCTCTAGGGCATTTATAAGCCTAGCCAGAGTGTGTGTGGCTTTTGCCACCCTTTGGAATGTGAATATTATGCCCATTTAGGTTTTAGTTTACTGTGCCTCTGTCTAGTAATGACACAGAGATGACCCCTGGTGTAAACCTACGATCTCCCATCCACTCGTCAAGATTTCTCTTGAAGAGAGTCAGTGAGGGCATCTGCCTAACATGGACTGGGATTCTGTTCCAGAGTGTAGGGAGCCTCTGGGTTATGAATCTGTCCCTCCAGCACATCCTGTTTATTTCTGTGTTGAGGTTCAAATCTCTCGCTCTCGTGGCTCTGATGGATTTGGATTTTCTGAGGTGGAGCATGTCCATTAATTCCGGATTGGACATGGCCTTGTACATCAGGCATAGATCGCCTCTGAGTAGGCAGTATGCGACTGAATAGAGCTGGAGTTTCTTCAGCCGGGCAGCATATGACAAATGTTTGAGACCCTTTATCCTCTTGGTGAGGTACTTTTGGGGTATTTATAACTGCTGCAGGTGTCGGGTAAGGTACAACCCAAATGAGGCATTGTACTCAATTATGGGCCTGATAAGAGAAGAGTATAGGGGCACAATGACCTCTCTTGATCTAGATGTAAATGCTTTCATGATAAGGTGGCCAATATAGAAGGTCTTCCTAGTCACCTTGGCAATGTGAGTGTCAAATGAAAGGTTACTGTCAACTTGTGTCCCTAGGTCCCTGATTACTTCTTCCGTACTTAATGGATTACCACCTATGTGGTAATTTGTGGGTACCTTGTTTTTCCCAAAGGGTATGACTATACATTTTTTGCCATTCAGTTTAAGGCCATGGCTCTGGCACCAGTTATCCATTTCTATGAGGCCTTTCTGAAGGATGCTTGTGTCCGCTGGAGTATCAATTATGGCGCCCAGTTTGCAGTCATCTGCAAACTTTGTCTGCCACAATCCTCCTATGTTTGCTTGCACCTCGGAAAAATAAATGCTGAACAAGTGGGGTCCCAGGACAGAGCCCTGTGGGACACCTCTTGTGACTGGCTTAGAGTCTGACATGGCTCCAGCAATTCTGACCTTGTGGGTTCTGTCCTTGAGCCAGTTTGCAACCCATCTTATGACATATGGGTTTACATTTGAGCTGGTGAGCTTGTCTATGATGCCCGAGTGGGGTATTGTGTCGAAAGCTTTTGCAAGGTCAAGGTAGGTGGTGTGAACTGCCTTACCCTCATCAATGGCCTTAGTGACTGTTTCAAAAAAAGTCGACCAGGTTCAAAAGGCAGGATCTGCCCTTGACAAAGCCAAATTGGGTAGGGTCCAGTGTCTGTAGGTCCCCAATGTCTTTGTTTATGAGTTCCATAATGATCCTCTCCATAGCTTTGCAGACCAGGCTCATCAAACTTATGGGGTGTTAATTTCCAGGGTCCATAGAAGCACCTCCTTTGTGGAGTGGGACCACTGTTGCTGTACACCATTCTTTGGGTACGTATCCTGTAGTAAGGCTGAGATTAAACATCAGCCTTATGTGCGGGTTTAGTTCCTCTTGGAGTTCATGTAGCATGCAACCTGGGACACCGTCTGGTCCCATTAATGCTGTATTTTTAGCTTTGGAGAGGGTGGCTCTCATCTGGGCATCTGAGATGTTAGGGAGGCTACACTCTGCTGGGATAGATATTTCTCCTTTATGGGATTTGCACTGAACCTGTCTGCCAGAATGTTGGCAATGTCTGTGGGTTCAGTGTACTTTGTGTCGTTTTGGACTAACTCTGAGCATATCTGGGAGTTTCCACCCAGGTTTCTAACATAAGTAAAGAAGGCCTTGTGATTTTCTTTTGTGTCCTTTGTGATTTTTCTTTCGAAGTTGGCCTTGGATGATTTTATGAGTGATCGTGGTTTTTTGCTAGTACTGATCATAGACGCCTTCCCTATTAAGGATTTTGCTCTGTCATGTAGTAGCTTCCTCCTCCTGTTGTAAAGTTTGTTAATGGCTGGGGTCCACCAGACAGGACGCCTGCCTTTGGGGAAATGGGTCTTGGTTTTATTTGGGATTGCATGATCCATGCATTCTTGAAGGTGTCCGTAGAAAGTGTTTATAAAGGATTCAGCGGTGTGGTCTGTGGTTTCCAGTGGCCCAGGGGCCTTGAAGGATACCACTTCAGTCTTAAGAAGTGTGAAGTTGGCTTTTGAGAAATTCTTCACTGTGGTCTTTTGTGCAGGGGGTGGAGGCGGGATGTGGATTTCCAGTGAGATTAATTTATGGTCTGATCTCAGCAATGACGGGTATACTTCCGGTGTGGAGCACTGTGTCCCCATGTTTGTGATGATCAGGTCTAGTATATTATCTCCTCTTGTGGGAGTGGTGACTAGTTGTTCCATTGCATTTGAGTTTATGAATTCTAGGAACCTTTGGGCTAGGGTGTTGGGGCTTGAGTAATGCTCCCAGTCTATGTTTGGGTAGTTGACGTCTCCCAATATGATGGTATTTGGAGAGACATTCATACTCTCCAGTGTCTTCAGGAAGGCTGAGTGGGGTTCCTGAGTTTGAGAGGGTGGTCTGTAGCATGCTACAAACTGTATGGCAGTTTTACCTATGATTAGTTGCACATGGATGGTCTCCGATGCTTCGTGCATTGCCAGTAACCTGGAGGTGTGGATATCTTTGATGAATATGGCTACTCCCCCTCCTTTTGTGGTTCGGTGCAGGTTTTGGGGCCGAAAAGCATGATATGAGGTATAACCTGGTAGTGCTGGGGTGCTCTCAGGAGCCTTGAATCAGGTTTCCGTCACTGCACAGACATCAATGTTCTCCATACTGAGGAGGGCCTCAAGAGTGTGCATCTTGAGATTTAGACTTCTGGCATTGAGCAGCATTACCCTTAGTTTGTTTCCACTTGTGTTTTCTAGGGAGGTGGGTTTATATTTTGAGCCTTGCCTAAAAAAGGCACTATAGAGGTGGCAAGAGCCTTGGCCAATATCCGGAAGCCCAGGGGTGACAGGTGCAAGCCATCCCTTGTGAAGCAGCGTGGCTTGTCAAGCAAGTCATCCCCAGCAGACAGACATCGGATCCCCTTAGAATGACACCAGTAATTGAGCCAATTGTTAAAGCTGATCATTCTGTGTTTGTACTGTGGCATCATTCTTGGTGAGAATAAGATGCTGCTCAGGGTCAGGGTCATACCGGCCTTGGCTACATAATCAGAGAGCTCCTCTATGTCTCTTTTCATGTAGTCCAGGGAGGTACGTCTCAGGTCATTCACACCGGTATGGACAATGACTGAGTCATATTTGTACTTGTTTTGGAGTGACCTGAGTGCTTGTGTTATGTGGCAGATTCTAGCCCCTGACAGGCAGCTTACTGTAACCTTTTCCTTGTTCAGTCTGGTTTGCGGGACATCAGTGTGTTTGACTATGGAGTCACCTATTACAAATGTATCAGGCATGTTGTTTGGCCTTAAGGGCTGTGACTGTTTGGCACACTGACTTTGTGAACTATGTGTTGCATGTGCTATGTTTTGAGGTAGTGGTTGCTTGGGTGTCTGCTTTGGAGGCATCTTTTGTTTTAGTAGATTTTTAATTACAGCCTCCGGGAATGTCTTTGTGTGTTTATGTGTTTAGTTTGCAGTTATGATAGGTCTATGTGAGACTGGGTTTGTGGTTTGTGTGGTTACCTTCTACTCCTGACTGGTTTTGCCAGTACTGAGTTCAGAGAGCGCAGCCTCCAGTTTGGCTAAATAGTTGCATCTCTCACATATATTTGCATTTGTTGGGGGGAGGAAGGGGTTGTCTGTGTATATGAGGCAGGTGTAACATTGCCTCAAGATTCCCAGATCCAACATGTTGTAGCTGGCCTTGGAGGATTTTAAGTGTGGCCATATTTTTTTGCCATAATACTGATCAGTGATTACTTCCCTTTTTGGGTTTTGCTCTATCATGTAGTAGCTTCCTCCTTCTCTTGCATGGTTTGGTAATGGCTGGGGTCCACCAGGCCAGATGCCTGCGTGTATGGGATTGGGTCTTGGTTTTATTTGGGATTGCATAATCCATGCATTCCTGAATGTGTTTATAGAATGCATTTATAAAGGGTTCTGAGGTCTGGCCCCTATTTTCCACAGGCACAAGGCCTTTAATGGATTCCACCTCAGTTTGGAGGAGTGCAACATTTGCTTTACACATGTTTTTTACTGTGGTTTTCTTCCCAGGGACTGGGGTCAGGATGTGAATATCCAGTGAGATTACTCTATGGTCTGATCTTACCAGTGAGGGATACACTTCTCATCTTGGGCATAGAGTACCCATATTGCTGATTATCACATCCAGTATGCGTACCCCTCTTGCAGGAGTGGTAAGTTGTTCCATAGCATTTTGGTTTATAAATTCTAGGAACCTTTGGCCTAGGGTGTTGGAGCTAGAATAATGCTCCCAGTCTATGTTTGAGTATTTTCAGTCACCCAATATAATGTTGTTTGGAGAGACCTTGATATTTTTATGTGTTCTGAAGTAGGCCAAGTGCGGTTCCTGGAGTGAGGAGGGTGGTCTGTAGCAGGCTACTAACTGGGAGGCAGTTTTAGCCACCGTTACTTGCCCATGTATAGTCCATGCTGCTTCTTGCTGTGGTACCAACCTGGGGGTGTGGTTATCCTTGACAATTATTGATAGTCACCCTTCTTTTGTAGTTTGTTCCATGTTTTGGGGCTGTAAAGCATGGTATGAGGTGTAACCTGGTAGTGTCAGGGTGCTCTTGTGAGCCTTGACCCAGGTTTCTGTTACAGAACAGATATCAACATTCTCCATGCTGAGGAGAGTTTGGACTGCATGCATCTTGCAGTTTAGACTTCTGGCATTGGGTAGCATTACTTCTAGGTTCTTATCCCTTCTGATACCTATGGAGGTGGGCTTGTGTTTTGAGCCTTACCTATTCAAGGCATGGTGGGGGTGACAACAGCTTTTGCCAGTATCCAAAAGGCCAGTGGTGATAGTTGCAAGCCATCCATAGCAGGTGGAGCATCTTGTTTTGCTCAGCATGTCATCTCAGGCTGACAGGCATCGGATCCCCTTTGATTTACAGTAATACTTAAGCCAATTATTGTAATTGATCATCATCATCTTGTCT
Organism: Protopterus annectens; assembly: GCF_019279795.1. Lineage (NCBI taxonomy): Eukaryota > Metazoa > Chordata > Ceratodontiformes > Protopteridae > Protopterus > Protopterus annectens. The sequence continues at coordinate 641,164,689 of NC_056734.1, read as the reverse complement.
TCATATTGTGGCATCATGCTTGGTGAGGGTAGGATCTTAGTCAGGGTCATCAAGTTTGCTTATACTACATGGTGTTACATTGCTTAACACATGGCAGTCATGCCTCAGGTGGTGCTGCAGGGCTGTCTATGTTGGATGCACATACTACACTCCCTGTATATGTTTGAAAGCAGGTTGTGTCAACTTAGGCATCCCTTTTACTATATGTGTGAGTCAGAGAGCGGTATCATTTCCAGGGTTCCTACTGAGCCAGTGTATGTGCTATGAGTTGCCTTTTTGCCAAGGCCAAGGCATACTGGGCACGCCTCCTTCTGCCTACTTGGGCAGGCTCTGGTTGTTCCTCCTCCGAGTCACGCTCTGCCTGTGATGACCTTGGCAATGGTGGGGGGCTGTTTGGCCCAGCCCTATGCTGGTCCTGCTGCAGCTGTTTTCGCAAAATCATATTATGTAGCATAGCACATACCATGACAATTTGGGTACATGTAGTTGGTGAGTACTGCAAGGCTCCACCAGATGTGTCCAGGCACCGGAACCGTGACTTGAGCAACCCAAATACACGCTCGATTAAATTTCTTGTTTGTGCGTGTGCCTCATTATGGCATTCTTGTTCAGGTGTGTGTGCATTTCTGATGGGTGTCATCAGCCACGGCTCCAGTGCGTAGCCAGCATCCCCCACTAAGTGACCACGTGGGATGTCCCCATTGGCAAATGTCTGGTACAGCTGCGTCAAATGCCAGATATGGGAATCATGGTAGCTTCCAGGGCAGCCAGTACACACATTCATTATTATGCCCTGGGCATCACACAAGACCTGGCAGTTGATGGAGGGGAAGCCCTTGTGGTTAATGTAGGCCCTACCCCACTCACCGGCTGGTGCTTTGATGTGTATATGCGTGCAGTCTATTGCACCCACTACCTCAGGATATTCCACTGTTTGCTGGAAGAGACGCATATTGCTGGCCAATACCTCACGGGAATTGGGGAAATATACATGATCACCGACATGTGCTGACATGGCATCCAGGAACTGGTGCAGTACCCTGGATGCTGATGCCTGTGATATCCCCATCATATCAGCAGTTGGTCTCTGGAAGGTACCTGTTGCTAGTATTCTTAGGCCAACACATACCTTGGTTTCCACTGGGATGGGTTCCCCTCTGTTGGCTCTGTGTGTTAGGCGTGGCCTGCACAGCTCAACAATTTGCTGTAGGAGGTTTCTGTCCACTCTATAGCGCTCCACTATCTCCAGCTCATGTAACCCCTGGTAGGTGACCCTGGGCCTGTACACTCTTCTCCGTCTCCTCACTGTGGGTTGTCCGGCAGCATTTGCATAGTCACCACCCTCAGCATGTTGCATATGTCTCCTTATAACAGCTATGGCAGCCCCTTGCATTTTTGGTCTGAGTGAAGCTTTTTCAGTTTTCACTTCTAATAGCTTTCTCCTCTGTTGCAGTAACTCTTGAGAGAAACATACTGCAATGTTGTTTGCAGAGTTTTAAGTGCTGGGCTGAGCTATTGTTCTGCCTGTGTAATTGCCTGCTTCTGATTGTTTTCACCTGCTAGCTCTGCCAGTATTCCTTGCTAGCTTCCTACTATTTCTTCTGCTTCCCTTTTCCTTTCTGTTTCCTCAGGGGGGAGCGACGAGCATACAAGCGCAAACACGCTCACAGCGGCTAACACGTGCGCATACATGCTTAGACTTACTAGAATCTGCTTATTCGGGTTAAACCGTGTGCACACCAGTGCAAACAAGCTTACAGGTCTTTAAACAGGCTCCTACATGCTTACTCCAGCTTAAACGTGCGCACTCACGCTTACATGCCCGCACTCCATCTTACTCGCGCCTCCCAGCGCGCACACGTGCACATGCACGCCCAGCAAGAAACTTTGGTGTTATCCATAGTGTACACCTTCCATTTCTTGGCTTTCCCATGCCTGCTTGTTGACACTCCTCTTTCCATGATGTGTGACTGACATCTTTCACATGCCACTGTGCTCCAATGAGCTTCATGTCTTTCATACATACCCCCCTGTGATGTCACCTATCTCCTACTCTGTTACTCCCCCTTATAGGTTCATAGGTTCATACTAGGCTATCTGCCCTAGGGCATTTATAAGCCTAGCCAGAGTGTGTGTGGCTTTCACCACCCCTTAGGATGAGAATACTATACCCATTAGTTTGCTGTGCCTCTGTCCAGCAGTGACACAGAGATGATTCCCGGGGTAAACCTACAATCTCCCATCCACTCGTCAAGATTTCTCTTGAACAGAGTCAGTGAGGGGCTCTGCCTCACATGGACTGGGATTCTGTTCCATAGTGTAGGGAGTCTCTGGGTGATGAATCTGTCCCTCCAGCATGTCCTATTTATATCCCTGTTGAGGTTTAAGTCTCTTGCTCTCGTGGCTCTGGTGGATTTGGATTTTTTGAGGTGGAGCATGTCCATTAATTCCGGGTTGGACATAGCCTTGTATGTCAGGCACAGATCACCTCTGAGCAGACGGTATGCGACTGAATAGAGCTGGAGTTTCTTCAGTCGGGCAGCGTATGACATATGTTTGAGCCCCTTTATCCTTTTGGTGAGGAACTTTTGGGGTCTTTCCAACTGCTGCAGGTGTCGGGTAAGGTACATTCCGAATGGGGCGTTGTACTCAATCATTGGTCTGATAAGTGAAGAGTACAGGGGTACAATGACCTCTCCTGATCTGGATGTGAATCCTTCATGATCAGGTGGGCAATGTAGAAGGTCTTCCTAACCACTTTGGCAATGTGAGTGTCAAAAGAGAGGTTACTGTCAACTTGGGTCCCCAGGTCCCTGATAACTTCTTCCGTGTTTAATGGATTACCACCTATGTGGTAATTAGGGGTTACCTTGTTTTTCCCAAAGGGTATGACTATACATTTTTTGGCATTTAGCTTAAGGCCATGGCTCTGGCACCAGTTATCCATTTATATGAGACCTCTCTGGAGGATGTCTGTGTCTGATGGAGTGTCAATTATGGTGCCCAGTTTGCAGTCATCTGCAAATTTTGTCAGCCACAATCCCCCTATGTTTGCCTGCACTTCAGAAAAATAAATGCCGAACAAGAGGGGGCCCAGGACTGAGCCCTGTGGGACACCGCTCATGACCGGCTTAGAGTCTGACATGGCACCAGCAACTCTAACCCTGTGGGTTCTGTCCTTGAGCCAGTTTGCAACCCATCTTGTGACATATGGGTTTACATCTAAGCTGGTGAGCTTTTCTATGATGCCCGAGTGGGGTATTGTGCCCCCAATGTCTTTATTTATGAGTTCCATTATGATCCTCTCCATAGCTTTGCAGACAAGGCTCGTCAAGCTTATGGGGCGGTAATTTCCAGGGTCCGTAGAAGCACCGCCTTTGTGGAGTGGGACCACAGTTGCCGTACGCCATTCTTTGGGTACGTATCCTGTAATAAGGCTAAGATTAAACAGCAGCCTTATGTGTGGGTTTAGTTCCTCAGTGAGTTTGTGTAGCACACAGCCGGGGACACTTTCCTGTCCCATTGATGCTGTGTTTTTTGCTTTAGAGAGAGCAGCTCTCACCTGGGCATCTGAGATGTTTGGGAGGCTAGACTCTGGTGGGATAGATATTTCTCCTTTTGGGGGGGAGGGAGGGGAGAAATTTGCACTGAATCTGTCTGCCAGTATGTTGGCAATGTCTGTGGGTTCAGTGATTTTTGTATCATTTTGGACTAATTCTGAGCATATCTGGGAGTTTCCACCCAGGTTTCTAACATAGCTAAAGAAGGCCTTATGATTGTCTTTTGTGTCTTTAGCGATTTTTCTCTCAAAGTTGGCCTTGGATGATTTTATGAGTGATCGTAGTTTTTGCTAGTATTGATCAGAGATGCCTTCCCTTTTAGGGATTTTGCTCTGTCATGTAGTAGTTTTCTCCTCTTGTTGTAGAGTTTGTTTATGGCTGGGGTCCACCAGACCGGGTGCCTGCCTTTGGTGGAAAGGGTCTTGATTTTATTAGGGATTGCTTGATCCATACATTCCTGGAGGTGCTTGTAGAAGGCATTTGTAAGGGTTTCAGCAGCGTGGGTTGTGGTTTCCACTGGCTCGGGGGCCTTGAAGGATACCACTCCAGTCTTAAGAAGTGTGAAGTTTGCTTTTGAGAAGTTATAGTGTTGGGGGCGGGATGTGGATCTCCAGTGAGATTAATTTATGGTCTGATCTCACCAATGAGGGATATACTTCCGGTGTGGAGCATTTTGTCCCCATGTTTGTGATGATCAGGTCTAGTATATTTTCTCCTCTTGTGGGAATGGTGACTAGTTGTTCCATAGCATTTGAGTTTATGAACTCCAGGAACCTTTGGGCTAGGGTGTTGGGGCTTGAGTAATGTTCCCAGTCTATGTTTGGGTAGTTGAAGTCACCCAATATGATGGTGTTTGGAGAGACATTCATACTCTCCAGTGTCTTCAGGAAGGCTGTGTGGGTTTCCTGAGTTTGAGAGGGTGGTCTGTAGCATGCTACAAACTGTAGGGCAGTTTTACCTATGGTTAATTGCACCTGGATGGTCTCCGATGTTTCGTGCGTTGCCACTAACCTGGAGGTGTGGGTATCCTTTATGAATATGGATACTCTCCCTCCTTTTGTGGTTTGGTCTGGTGTTTGGGGCCGGAACGCATGATATGAGGTATAACCTGATAGTGCTGGGGTGCTCTCAGGAGCCTTGAACCAGGTTTCAGTCACAGCACAGACATCGATGTTCTCCATACTGAGGAGGGCTTATCCTACTCTACTGAGGCCCTTATCCTACTCCTACACTCCAGGGAATGTGCTCATTTGCTATGTGACAGTGCAATTCACTATCCTACCACTCATTTACATAGGATTGCCTAGTAATGCTTCGTTACATGTCTTACACTCAGCTTCCCCCCTTAGCAACCCCTACTCAGTGGCCATGTTGTTTTCAGCCTGCTATTCCCTTACATTGTAAATTCATGCTTTGCATAAAACCTACATTTGTGGGTTTTACATTTTTATTTTTCTATTTTTTATAGCGCAGCCCGTTTGCGCTGTGCTATGTTTAAACATATTTCATTTTTGCATTGGGGTACATTGCCAGTGGCCACATATTTGGCCATTGGCATGCTGCCTGGAACATATGCAACCTTTATTTGGAGCTGACAAGGCTCCATTGTGTTATTTGCAGAACGGTACTCAGTTGTCAACTGAGTACATTTCTGCAGATAACACGGCTCTTACACGGGCAGGTTTCTGCTTCATGGATCGCAAAATTACCTCATTTGCATGCCTTTCGGCTGCAAGTGAGGTAATTAGCATATCCATGCCCTGTCCGTGTAACAGCCATTTTATGTGCTCTCTTACATGCAAATACAGGCTGTTCCTGGATCGCTATGGCTGCATGGAGTCTTTCCGTGCAAGCCATCGTGAATCCTGCCGCATAACTTACTGTGAATTAGCTGTAATTGTTCAGACATAAGCAAACTGTTAATATTTCAGTAAATATAGTCAAAACAAAATGATTAGGGATATTATGAGACTGACCTCATAAATGAATGAAGAACTTTAGTATTATTATCATGGGCCTAGCAGTTAAGGTTACTGCAAAATTATTGTTTGCTTAGAAAACAAATTTGCTGTACTAGAACAAGATTATGGCACTTTTATATTCAAGAAGAAACATTCAATCAGGATGAGGATTTGAAATTTTGTAATGAGTACTTCTGTGAAGTTGACCTTCACTGAATTAATGTGGTTTTATGTTTTTCTATAGCATGTATGCCATCTGAACTACTAGTATTCAAGGCATGGTTGGAAAAATTATTTTGTGCTGTGGAGTCGACAGACATTTTCATTAAAGTCTTCAGGAATTATTAACTGTAGCTATTCAGTTCTACTTAGAGCACAAAGAATTAAAGGTTGTATTCTGACTGAAATCTTGTGGATTAAAGGAACCATCATGCACTGCAATAACATAATCTTTTATATGCATGATGCAACACATCATCTTCTGTGCTGGTAAGGATTGCATTTTCTTTTACTGTAATACAGCAGATGCTCAGTTTGTATGTCAAGTCATACCCATAAATACTCTTGAGTGTTTGCACTGGATAATCTGTTGTATAAGAATCAGAAATATGTAATCCTTTTATGCTAAAGACCTGATTAAGTGTTCCATATTTTAATGAAATCTGACTGATTTCTGAGATGCATTTTTTCACTCCTACAAAAGAATATTTTAAAATATAACTTTACATCTGTACGACTTTTCAACACTGCATTAGCCATTGAATAGTTTGTCAAGATGGAGAAGGTAAACTATTAACATGATACTTAACACTAGATCAAAAGCCCAAGAGTGTATTACTATGTCTTTTTATCAACATGGCCAAGTGTTTCACAGTTGAGCACACCTCTCAGACTTCCCTGGTTGTTTGGTATATCTCTCATTTTACCTCAAAGAATCACTGAATCTCTAAGCTACTTACCATGGGTAAGATATTGGCCAATGAGTCAAAGTGCCTCTAAACTGATATTTTAACCACTTTGCAGATAAACAGCATGGTTTTACACCAATTTAAGAAGTTATATGTCTGTGTAATAACTTTCCCCATGGAACTAATACCCCTTACTTTTAATCAGTTTGCACATGTATCATTTCACTGAAATAGAGCTGGATGTAGGCATAGTTATAATGTTCATCTGGAAATTAAGTGCATGCAGCAATACAATGCCCTAGTTTGTCTAATAGGGAGTACAGACAATAAAATACTTAGAATATCATGATGCTATTGAAAATTCATTCTAACACAATCAGTCCATGAGTGTGTTTTAACAGAATTATGAAAATAGATTAAATTGTTAAAATCAGATGAGTTCTTTCATTTTAATTGTTGCAAAGCTTGATCCCAACCTGGGTTACATAAACACTGAACCATATCTGGTGCTTTACATCAGAGCTGAATCTGACTAATTGGTAGAAAATGATTAATGTCAAGTGTACCTCTCAAAAAATGTAATAGCATTTTTTCATAAAACATATATTATTTCAGTTCTTTATACCCCAATACTTTTTTGCTGCTTTGTTTTTGCTAACTTTATATGCATGCAGCAGGCTCACAGGTCAGTAGATCATTCAAAACATCTGACAGCATTGTCTCTTTTATGTGATATAATGTTTTATAGAATCACAGTACTGTCCATAGTTTTACATTGCGAAACAGCAGCAAGACATTAAACCATTTACTGACAACCGAGTCTCAGAGATAAACTTGGAAGGGTTGTGAATGTGTCTTCAATTGCAAATAATTGAAAAATAAATGTATTAGTGGTAGCTGTATGTAAAAGATAAGATGAATTGTAACTGCTACATCCTCTGAAGCCTAAAGGCAATAACTGCCCTTTCTAAAACCTTTGCTGTGATATTAAACTAATGTGGTTATGGGATGAAGGTATCATCATGCAGAATAAATGAAAACAAATTACATGACAGGAAATAGCAATGGCATATCTTTTCATTTCGAAGAAATATCATTAACATTCTAAACTGGTAATGATGTCATCAAAATTATTTAATGGACTGACAGCCATGTTGTTATTAAGCATGCATATCACTCAAGCTTTGCACTATGGAGTTTATGATGTCTGTAGAATCTTAAAGCAATCCGGTAGTCTTCATTTCTAATATTCCAGGAGCACAAAATCACTATAACAATGACATTTTCTGCTTAGAATGTTTTATGAATACTAGTGACAGTTCTGATATGACAGCAGTAACACCCACCAGCCTTACTAATTTGCTCATTTTACAGAAGCTGATTTCTATTTTAATTATGGCAAATGTTTCGTTTAATTTTAAATAAAAGCTGAATAAAAAAGTTACAACGTGTTTAACAGCAGACTGCATTTGTGTTATTTTTCAGCTCTGATGCGAGTTAAGTTGCATGAATATTCATGCACCTGTAGATAAGCCTCAGAGTTCTGCAGAGTCATTTCAATTAAAGTCTGCTGTTTCACTGACAGACTGGGACTTTTGGAGTGCAGTTATATGATAAATTCACACTGGTGATAAACGCCATACAATCTTCAGGTTAGACCATTTTATGACTAATCCATCAAACTGCAAACACATTAATAAAAAGAGCACATCTATGCAAGAAGTTTCCAAGGGAGCTTCAAGTGACAAATGCCTTAAGAGGAACCACTCATGCCTCAGGGAAAGCGTCATAAAACAATTGATTTGGAGAAAAGTCAATTTATATATTATATATTTTCCCTGTTTCTCACACTGTAATAACATACTGCAAAAACAAAACTATTTTATGTGATAATTATAGCAGAAAAGGAAGTCATAGGCTTCTAATATTCTCATAAATTCTTGTATTCCTTCATATTAGCATTACTTCTGTGAACTGCTCAACCTGCATGTTCAGATTGCAAATTGCAGTTGTTTTCTCATTCTATCTGTACTTTCAACAATTTTCACTGTGAATGACAAATATGTGTGCTTTACATTTGTTTCACTCATGTTGTGGTATAGAGATATTCTTCAGTTGTGATGTAAAAGGATTTAAAAATCTGTCATATATGCGTGTAGTGATTAGGAGGCCTCATTGTTGAAGAATGAGTTGCAAGTAAGCCTAAAACCTTTGGATATATAGTAGACAAATTTTTTGTTGATATGCCTCATGTAATGCAATATGAACACCTAACAGCAGAAATTATGTGCATTTTATAGATTCTTCCTCATTACCTAGACAGAAGCAAATATTCAGGAATATAAGAATAAAACATGCTGCTGGACACGTCCATGTTTAACAACAACTCCCAAATTCCTAGGTATGCACATATGGTTTTCTTGGGTCACATCTTCCTGAACAGGACAGATAAACTTTGAAATGCAGCTTGTCCCATTTTCTTTTCACTGTAGATAATTGTAATATAATACATTAAAATTTGGTTAGACATCTCAATAAAATACATGAGTTACTCAGTTTTATAATAAAGATAATCTGCATATGCATCACTATGGTGTTGAAAGATTAGTTAAGCATGGGACAGAGTGAATAAAAAAATAAATTTTTCAATGCCAACATTTCCTCCTGTCCAGCATCACAATGCTTAGTCCTTCTCTAGTAAAACAACTGGTTAAGATGTAGTGCTTGCTTTTATTTTAAATCTGACAAATGACAGGTGTTCCATTCATTAGCTGCACTGAATGAATGTGTGGGTGTCAGTCAGCTGCTCAGGCCTATATTGATTAAGTTACAGTTGCTTGAGCTTCATTGCTTGAGGTCATTATTGCTCATTAATGTTTGCTCACTCCATAGAAAAGTAATACGTTTTTCACATTATAGTTTTTGAATTTTCTAAGAGCAAAGTTTCCTAGAGAAATAGAAAGACAGTTTTACCTTATAGCTATATTTAATTCAGTTCTCTGTCTCTCTGTCTCTCTCTCCCTCTCTCTGTGAGGCATAGTAAATTTGCAGTGAGAATAATAAAGTTAAAATGGTACAGGGACAAACCAACACACACGCACAGAAACATGCACACACACACGTGCACACACACACACACACACACACACACACACACACACACACACACACACACACACGTGCACACATGCACACATGCACACACACACACACACACACACACACACACACACACACACAGACAATTTTTGAGCAGACATATTGGATTCTGGATATGTATAAAGTAATTTAGGGAGACATTATTAGGCGCTTGTAAAGTTATATGGCTGCATTTGCAATATTCAGTCCATTTTCATGAAATTGGTGGTTTCATTTATATTATTTTGTTTTGAGAGATTAGCAGACTGGACCATAAGAAGCTTTTTTATCCCTGACCTATTTGCATATACATTAAAAACAACATACATATAGATACAGCAAAAACTGAATTTTGGAAGAAACCAAATGCTATGTATATAACTCTGTAGTTTTTTTTTTTTTTTTTTTGAGGAAATACATCTGTTTTTGAATAGACTATTACAAGATAATTATAAAGTGTCAGATGACAGAGCTTTCACTGATAATTACCTGAAGTAAGTAGTGATTCACTGGAAGTGTGGTTGTGGTTTCTGAGGCTGTAAGAGGAATACTGGAAGGCTGTGCAGTTTACCTGTTAAGGTCAAGATGGTCTGGTTGACTAGGAGTTTGAATAATTGGGATCCCAGCAGAAGATCAGACTTTTGTTGAACTGAGAGTCTTTTTTTTTTTTTTTTTTTTTATTTACAGTAGTGCTGATTTTTAGGAAACTAAATAATAAAGTTACCAGTGTTATTGGTTATTTTTTGAATGTGTGTGGAGTTTGTGTTTGATACACAGGCTATGAAAGGGAGGTCATATTCAAGATAACAGGGTAGAATGTGTTTGCCTATGGCAGCTTTTGAGGTTTTAGTAAGAAAGGGTGAGATTTTATTGTCCCAAAATTAGAGGGAGTTAACCTTTATCCTTTTGTAGCCAAAGTGTGTGTGTGTGTGGGGGGGGGGGTTAAAGGATGCGGCCAGTCAAAATGCTGAGGTACTTTAACAAATAACATTTTCAATGTGGTTGTTGTAGTTATAGGTTTGCAAAGTATTTTGAGCTTGTTAAGTTTTAGTTTGGTGACAAACATCATAGTTTGACTTTAGAATTCTTGAAATGTGAAGGGAAGGGGGAATCAATCAAAGGGCCAGAACCCTGGTTTTGAATGTAAGGAAAAACAGACTGAGTTCTGAAAGACAGAATTAGCAAAGCCTAAGAAGTGCTTCCAAATGCATCCTTCAAAAAGGAATTTAACAGTCAACACTCCCATATTAAGTTAAGCGGAATAGAAAACTTGCATAGCTACTGAGTCCTAGTTGTGATAAAACTTGAGGAAGAAGAGTAGCTACAGCTGGTGTATTGGATTTGTACAGATCAGATGTAATATTGCCAATATTCTTAAAAGTATTTATACAGCTAACGTATTCTAGTCTGCTGTAAGTCAGTATTATCTGTGAGCTTTTATGACAATATAATGAAAAAGCCACAAGGCTACCAAGCTGAATTTGCCACAGTGTAATCATACTTACGGTCTATATTATATAGTCGAAGTTTCAAAACTTCGAACCTCACATGAGCGAACTCATATGAGCGAAGTTCAAAACATTGACTATATAATAAAATTTAAAAGAAACGTACCGCTCTGAGCAGAGGGCCAAGCCCCCCTGCACCCCCCACACCCCCCTACGTAAATATACCAACTTGGAGAACACACTCTTCTGGAATCTTCTATGTTTGAAGAAAATGAATTTTGAGCCCAAAATGTATTTTCAAACCAGATTGCAAAAGAAAAATAGTTGTGAATACTCACACTGTCAGGAATCCAGATTTAAGAATAAACCCTAAATGTCTATAAGACCAAACATTAGGTGGATGAAAAGATATAACAGATCAGAAGGCAGCCTGAACTGTCAGATATAACAGAGCAGATGGGAGCCTGAGCTGTCAGATATAATAGATCAATTGGCAGCCTGAGCTCTCAAGTCTAGGTGAAGGTCGGGGTGTCTTTGTTACACCTCCAACACTTTGGGGCTAGAGATGTTTGGTGAAAGTAGACTTTAAGATTGCAAGCCTCCACTCATCTTGTCACATTAAATGTGAGTAGGTGTGGAGATGTGCTTGCTCTGCAGTGGTACCCCTGCATATGTATCAGGGAAGAGTTTAAAGTAGAAAAGGTTTTCCTGATCAACATGACCAGTGAAGTGAAGGCACTACCATAGGCAGGACTTGTTTGTTGCAAATTTTGTAATAAAGGTAGTAAGAGGATTCCCTGAAAGCCACAGCAGATGATAGATGAGCAGTCTCAAAAATCCAACATGGGAGGTATTGTGGGATGTGAATATCAGTGAAAAAAGCTTGAATTCTCTTTTCGGTCATAATAAAATGTCCTGGGTCTGAAAATAATGTAGTACGATGAGGAGCTCTGAAAAAGTAGTGATTATATATATATTTGTCATTGACCTTCCAGAATATTACAAGGTTTGAGGTTCTGTTCACCATATATCTGGTATTTTTCAATAATATGTTCCTCACAAATTCAGCATATTCAGTCTTATGTCAGGAAGTTTAAAAAGCAGCATAAAGAATAGATGAGATCAAAGCAACTTGAGATCTATATTCCTACTGAACTGCGTAGATCATTTCAAATTCAAATCACATGAGTCTTACATGAGAATGAGTATACTCAGCTGAGGGCTGATAACCCAAAAATAAATAAATACATAAATAAATAAAAAGCTTAATTTACATATATAAAATACATTTGCTGACCAATGAACCACCCAATTTAATGACTTCAATGCATCCATAAAGCCAATACCCCCAGAGTGTAACCCAATAAACCTTTATTTCCCAATGCCAACCCTTGCAGCAAAACGTATCTTGCCAATAGCCACAGTCTATCGATCTTCATCCTGTCAAACCTACCCCAACACTTGAAACATATAAACCAGCATTAAAGATTTAGTAAAGTCGCATAACCCTGTCACCTGTGCAACTATAGTCATTGGAGCTAAACCCACCCCAATTTGCCCTTGCCCTGAAATTTCACCCCATGAGTTTTTGTTTGTTATATATTGCATTACCTTCACAACTGGTAAATCAGACAAACAAATGCCTGCATCCACTAGCAACCCCAGAAACACAATGCCTTGCTTAACCCTTCAAACGTCTGCTTAAACAAGCAAAACCCCTTCCTCACCCTTTAAAAACACACACATGCATGCCATGCAATGCTCTGTCAAACCCTTCATGTAGCCTTAAAAGGGGAATCCAGATAATGTACCTCCTTCTGATTGGATGTGGCAGCAGAGAGAGGGCAAAGAAAAACAGTGTTAAACTCTCAAAGTAGCACAGATCACCAAGCAATTCGTCTGCATAGCCTCACCAGAGGAAAACTCAAACCCAACTACCATGCCAACAAATCCAGTCCAGAGTCACATTGTTACAACTCCGCCTCACCTGCGGACAACCCCTATCTCTCCAAAAACAATCCCCAAACCTACTTTATCTAGCCCCTGACATACCTCACCCTCACCTATCCCCACACGTTCCCCAAACTGCACTGTCTGATGTACTATAATGGGCACCTAATAAAATAGGATTACCTGTGACCTCATTATACACCACTCCAGTAACCAAAAATATCCACCCCAACAGAATTCATCACCTATCCAATCCACTTTCTTCAGACCACTGACTGATGCCCACTCTGCGCTTCCCCATCTGCAAAAGAAAAGAAAACTGTAAATCCTCTGCCCACACACAAACCAAAACTTCTTAATGACCTTCCCCATTTGATAAAAGTTCATGTTTCTTGAAGCTCCACATCGAAAAAGTCTGTCACACATTCCATGTTAACAATTTAACTGATATCAATGGTAAATAGAGTTGAATCATTATTTTTTAAATGGCTTATTCTGTAAATAAACTTATCACACTGTAACCATCCTATGAGCTTCCTAGTTAAAGCTGTTAGTGAGGCATTAGAAAGTCTCCCACCTATCACCCATTTGTAGCACATTATAAGTGACAGTGTTCCTCTTCATGGAGATGGAGGCAAAGACAAAAATCAAGGTAATGAAAATTAAACCATTCCATACTTCTGCCAACACAACAATTTACAGAGCCTGCCATGGTATTCATGTTAAAGAAGATGCTTCACTTAACTTAACCCGCCATAACCTTACAAATGTACCCTAAGTTTCCAGTGAGAAGTATGCACATAGTACTGACACTCACCACCACAGAAAAGCCACCATCTTTGCTCAACCACTCATTCTTACAAAAGACATAGACATGCAGTGTCCTCTATTACAACATCGATTTACTTACCACTCCAACTCACTGAAAAGGTGCCATACTTAGCATTATGTGCATCAAACATCCTTTACTATAGACTTCTCAGGAAACAAATTAGCATAAGCTGGCACAAATAATCTCAATTGTGACTATGAGGGTGAATGAATACAAGCACAGCAGTGAAGTCAACAACCAACACCAGAGGGGGAGAAATCCCCTGCATATATAAAACCAAACCTCTTATTGACAAAATTAGGTGCTGCCAAGGGCCTACCTTGTTCAGCAGCTGTGCAGCTGCTACACCCCCCACATCCCCTATCCTCAACAACATGGCACCACTGTATCCCTCAACAAATCCTTTCACAGATCATGAGGGAACATACTGCAGCAAAATTAGTCTTATGTCACCAGTGGCAGTAATTGAAATTATGCATTTAAAGTACACCTATTTAACATAGAACGTAAAGTGAGCTACCAACTCAAGTATGTGATGACTAAACACTTTGAATGATGGATAATTTAAATATTAAAATACCTGGGTTCCCTTGCAATTTCTATACTAAATCAATATGGGCCAAGTGAACTTATTCCATAGAAAAAGTCTTGGTAGCACTTCTGTAAACAAGCACTACAATAATATCACCCCAAACTCTCCCTTACACAAATTAACAGTTTAAACAAAACTATATAGTTATCTGTTACAGATTTTAGCCTTGGCAGCTTTTCATATGTGCTGGTTTGTTATACAAGCAGCTCCAAAACTACATATTGATCTGTTACAGAGTGTGGCCTTGGCAGCTTTTCCCATGTGCCGCTTTGTTATACAAATGGGTCCAATGGCAACATAAACACAGTAAGGATACTTAAGATGCTTAAAACAAATAAGTAAAATACCTCCATATCCTACCTATACCTCTCGGGTGTAATTCATTTTGAGGGATGTTCCTCATTTGGGGTCTTAAAAAGTTCATATTCCTTAAAGTTCTACCTTGAAAGAATCTGCCACACATTCAGTGCCAGCAATTTATTTGGTATCAATGGTAAATATAACTGAATCATATTAGTCCTTTAAAAAGCCTATCCTATAAGTAAAATATATCACATTTTAACAATCCTATGAGCTGCCCAGTTAAATTTTCAGTAGGCCATTAGTAAGTGCTCCACATTTTGCACATTTCTTCCACATTATGAGGCTACTATGCCATATACATATAGAAAGATAAAATCCAAAATGCATAGAACATTAACTGTATGGAACTGCCAAGAAATCTAGGCCATACTTTATTGTAGATTAAGAATCCGACTGGATACTCAAAGCATGGCTTCCATTAAAACAGATCATAAGGGGGCTAGCATTCCAGACTATAACCTCGTACCTGATAAGAGGCACTGCCACCTCTTCCTGTACTGTCCGTATTATTGAAAAAAAAAGACTGTATACAATATTGTACCCTATTAAATTGCACATGACACCTGACTTTATACTTTTTTTTTTTTTGACTTGCCAAGTGGTGACCACTTATAGCAGACAAACTACATTGTTACGTTCCTTGAAAACATGGTTAAACATTCTGTAAAACAGAAATATCAATAAATTAAGACATTCTTAATTAATAACATTTTGAAAATGCCCCCAGAAGAGCACAGGACAGTAGCTGTTTAGAGCATGTGGCCATGCCTGCCAGCAGTCAGGGAAAGGGGGCAGGTACCAGCAATATGTGCCCTGCTTGCTGTTGTAGTAAACAACTATCCGACTAGGGTATCATTCTGCGAATAAAACACTTTACATGCTCATTCCTAACTACCATTCTGAATAATCTCATAGAAAGCAAGGGAAGTGCTACATAGTGTAACACCAAATTAAACTTTAATATGTGAGTTCACAGAGCTTAACTCATTACAGCTGAATGCACTTCCAGGCATCTCTGCATCCACCTACCAGTGCACCTCCATGCTTCAAATATTACGTGCTCATATTCACATCAAACATTCTAAAACCATGCCACATAAGGCACCAGAGGATTCCATCCCAAAGCACACATGATGGCAAACACAATTGCACTGACACTTGACCTCTGTCCTGTGCATCCAAAGAGACACTAAACACCACTTGTATACTGTTTATTTGTATTGCAATAAATTTCACATGTCTCTAAATAGCCCAACATCCATGTAACACAGGCAGAATTGAACAACCCCACATGAAACCCACAGCTACATGAAGAAAATCCCACTGTAGCATGTGCGCCACCTGAAAGGTCACTGAGACATCAGAATTTGTCCATACAACATTCTAAAACAAATACTCACTGCCGCTATTTTGGCTCACAAAATCCAGTTCAAAGCATCAAACTGAATGAATGCCACCAACACTAATGAATAGCTTGCCATCCACAGTCCCCTTTAAACATTCATGGCTCCAGAAACACAAACATCCACCTGATTTGCAAGTTTACAACCCCATTCCTCAAAGGCTCAAACCACACCCACTAGGAGTCAAAGGCACACACCCAAAAGAGCTGACCTGCAGGGAATTAGCCAGTACAACTGCCCACAAGCCTCCCCAGACATGAGGCCAGCTCCGCCAAAAGAGTCACTGACGATCATGCCAAATCCACATTTTTTATTTTATTCCTTCCCTTCTTTTTTGCTGTGTGTGTGTACTTCACCTCAGATGCCCAACTGTAGCAAGGCATCTGAACAAATGCCCAAACATCCATATGTCCACACCTCAGCAGAAAATGGACCAAAGGATGCAAGCACGCAAAGCTCATCTCACAACCACCACCAAATCAACAAAACTAAGTATCTGCACTCATCCATAACCCATTCCCTCAAATACATAGCTACAGCAAAATCAAACCCTGCACCCTACATCTGTGAGGAGAACACTGCAACCCCACGACAAATGTCAGTCTTTATTTGTAACCATACCACCTCACCCCTCAACACAAAATCTGAAATTGGCTAGAATAACAGGATCTGTTTCAGTATGAATCCTCTGAATGATACAAAGTCCAAAACTCAAATGTATGCCACCAGTCTACAGCCCCAGTCCACAGTGACCTGCCAGAAAAACACAAATTTATTGCTGACCAGACCAAAGATATGAGGCAAAATCTAGACATTCCATAAAAATCTGTACAGTTGACAGCTATATTTGTGATTGTTATCACCACATGTGGGCGGAGGGGAACTGTTCATGTAACTAACTTGCAGCCCACAAAAAGCCATTCATGGTTCCACTGGAACCACACCAGCACAGCAAGGCCACAATATCCTACCATTACCACCAACACCCCGTGGT
Organism: Protopterus annectens; assembly: GCF_019279795.1. Classification (NCBI taxonomy): domain Eukaryota; kingdom Metazoa; phylum Chordata; order Ceratodontiformes; family Protopteridae; genus Protopterus; species Protopterus annectens. Next base: position 641,147,540 of record NC_056734.1, on the reverse strand, counting down.
AAACCAAGCTGTGTACAGATCATCTTCCTTCTTTACAGATATTTACAAATTCACTCCCTGAGACTGACAAGATCTCCTTGAAACACCAAGTAACTCTTAAGGGTGAGTACTGACATAAATGGTTGAAGCTTCAGCTGCTTGTATTGCCTTTGAATCGGAAATACTAAATATTTCTTCCCGCCAAACTAGCAAAAAGACCCCCACACCACTGTCTTTACTGTATGTATCATGCCACCCCCTCCCGACAGTTACTCCTCACACACACACACACACACACACACACACACACACACACACACACACACACACACACACACACACACACACAAAGACTTTGCTATCAAACAGTACCCACCTCTTCCCCATCCTAAGTCAAGGCCTACCTGATCCCTGGTGTACCCACAGGTCGTCATGGATGTAAGCCTGCACTATAGCACGTTCACACCAAAATTATATTCCTTACCCAGTTACATTCACATAAAACCCATTAAGTCCCTCCTCACAATCACCTCATTTTCTCTCCATCATCCTACTTTCCCATTTAACCCTTTCTTCCTCCCAACTAGCTTTCTTCCCCTACCCTCTTAATTTCCTTTACTATTTCTACCTAACCCCACATGAAGATGTCTCTGGACAAATTGGTTTGTTACCAAACCTCATTTCTCATCGTGGGTCAGTAACACATATCACATGCTCTGCCTTTGCACTTTACAGTTTTAAAACAGTATTTATGCATCCTTATTAGCACTTGTTTCTCTCTGATTTGGCAATATAACCTTATCTACCTTAAACAGCAGAGCTTTTGTACAACATATTTCTTCTTTATTTGATGAATAAGGTTCAGTTTCTTTCCTTACAGTGGCTTTTTCTCTGTCCAGACTTTCACTGTCATATCTCAAAGGATACTCGGAATACATTTATGAAAGCTTAGTCTCTTTTGTTCTCATAATGACCCTTCCAAAAAAAAAAAAAACAGCTTTGCCAATATAACCATTTACTGGTAACATATCACAGAATAAACAAGCAAAATGTCTGTGGATACCTATTAAATGCATCAAAACAATGGCATTTAAACTACACTGAAATCATTGAATTCATGTAGTCAATGAAGGTAATTTCAGCGAATGAAAAAAAAACATACGCTGAAACCACCTTCAACAAACAACTCAAAACATTTGTTTTTGCAGGGGAGCAAGCCTGTCTGCATCCTCACTCACCTTGGGCATATATATAACAACTCTGTGGACACACAACAATGGAGAAAAAAAGCAAACTCCACTCTTGGTGAAAGTAATTTTAGTGAACAGCACTCACTCTTTTTATGTTCATTGAAATTATGTTTGATGACATGTCATGCCTCAGAATCAACATTGCTGCCAACTGGTGTACTCCTGCCCAGGCCAGCCAAACCTTCCCAATCTATCTGGTGTCATACACACTGTCTGCTTGGCTTTCTCAGCAAGCAGATCTTTAACTAACCATTTATCTCTCTTTAATGAAACACCACTAGCCTATGGCACAGTAAAAGCAGACAGGCAAAAAAAGGGTTAAGACCACAGGAAGGTCATCCATCTGTTGCAAAGCAGAATGCTGAAATGGTTGTCCCATATACAAGGGAAGGATGGGAAGGGTTGACCTGAGTTTTGCTGAACACTGGAGTGACAGCTGCAGAATAAAATCCGGGGCTTAAATTCCACCTGTGGCAACTCCCTATGTGCTGACAATAATGTTTGTCTCAAGGAGACAACTTTGTTCATGCATCAGTTATGGGCAATTGCATAATTACACAATTCACTTCCAGCTTTTTATCAAGAAAATCTTATTACACGAGTAGAAACAACTAACTGGGAAGATTTGCTATCTGCATGTCTTTTTTTAATCTTTATTTGAAAACAGCCCCAGGATTTAATAAAATCCATGTAGGCACCATGTAGAGCTTACACAGACTGTTACCATGTCTGTGTACACAGTTCCCCCTCAGTAGTGCACCATGCATACTAATGTTGGCACACTACTGAGGGCGAGCTGAGGAATAGTTATTGAATCAGTGTAGGGAGAGGTGTAGTGCTAACTGTGGGTGAAGATGAGTATGAGACTCCCTGAAAAGTCCTTTGTTATATTTTTATTTTATTTTTCCCTTGTTTTACTTTCATTTTTAAGCATGTTTACACTCTCATGTAGGATAGCAGACACCTGCCAGACATCTAAAAATAGAAAGCAAATGTAATTATTTATTTAAAGGTGCATCTAAACATGTTTGTGTGGCTCGATGCAGTGTTGAGCACTGCTTATAGGTAGCTCAGTGGTATATGTGAAGGTATACCAGATTTCTTAATATCTTCATAGCTAAATGGGTATTTTACAGCTTCATGTGCAGTAGGTCCAGGGTTTGAATACATGGAAGGGAAAATATGTATTTAATTTTGATATACATATTATGCATTTGTTATGTAACAGATGGCCTTGCTCCTCTCTGACAAGCTCTGCTGAGGTATGCTGAGACCTGCTAAGCACTGCATGAACATGGTAACGGTTGCCAATTTTGTGCCCTGTTCAGCTCTTCTTGGCTGGTTTGCGCACTGCTAAGCTCATCTAAGATTACTACGGTTCTACAAGATTTTGCGCTTCTCAGCTCAGCTGTGCTGGTTTGCATGGTGCTAAGTGATGCAGCACCTTTTTGAATGTTGCCCAATGATGTTCAAGGCTGGGAAAACAGAGTGTATTAAGCCCAATAGTCAGGAATACAGTAGAAACTACTGGAGTTCGTTCTCTGATGGTTACTATGACTGCTGTTAGTTATGGTGCATGCTTTTGGGTGCAGCATTGGGGCATTCTGAAGTCCAGACCCATGGCTGAACTCCTAGTTAAAAACCATGATGACCAGCTGCTACAGGGAAATTTCCATGGCTCAGAGTGTTAGGTGGAGGCATGGGACTTGCTGGCCAGAGAACTCATCAGTATTACTGGTATCCAACTTACAGGTACACAGTATCATTAGCATTATGATAACCTGAAATGTCGAAAAAGGGGAGTCTTGGACACCTGGGTCCAAGAAGTTTGGGCAGCAAATGCCCCCCACAAGTATGTAAGTAATTTTACCTCTGTATTAATATTTATGCTGATTATAAGTACCTTTTTGGCTTTTTCATGATTATTTTTGCTAACTGCACTTTAAAAGTCATTTTATAGTGGTTCTGCTGTTATTTTGGTTGCACTTTATAAATCATTTCACTGTTTGTGCACTTTATTTCTGCTTAAATTTAAAAGTTTAAACTGCATTTACTGTTGTAGGCTATACACTCAAGTGCAAAAGCCTTTTCTGTGCATATTTAATGTTAAATTGCATTTTTCTGTTTAATTCTACCTTAGAAAACAAAAAAAAATACTATCTGTTTGCTCGTTTCCCATATTTTTCCTATGCTAAAATAGTCCAGATCCCAGATTTGCTGGTTTCAGGACTTTATTTTGTGTTTCTGAGTTGTCCAGACATTGCTGTGGTAGAGGGAAGTCTTTCAGCTTATCAATGGCAGTGGTAAGCATTGAGCAGCCTATCTGTCACAAGGGGAGTGGTTTCCACCTCTGAAATTATACATTATTGGCCATTTGGGGCTGATTTCTAGCCCTTTCAACTTTCTGCCTTAAAAACTGTGTTTGCTTGGGGTGGCGCTTGTTTCAGCTCAGCAGATCTTATTTGGCCATCCTGCAGACTACTACAGCACCAGAAACGAGAGAGACCTTTTGCTGATTATAAGTACCTTTTAGGCTTTTTCTTGATTATTTTGCTAACCACACTTTAAAAGTCATGTTATAGTGGTTCTCCTGTTATTTCTGTTGAATTTTACTGTTTAAATCTTTTTACTGTTTGTGCACTTTATTTCCACTTAAATTTAAAAATTTAAACTGCATTTATTGTTGTAGGCTATACACTCAATTGTGATGGGCCTTTTCTGTGCATATTTACTGTTAAATTGCATTTTTCTGTTTAATTCTACTTTAAAAAACAAAAAAAAAATACAACCTGTTTGCTCATTTCACACTTTTTTTCCTATACTAAAATAGTCCTGATCCCAGATTTGCTGGTTTCAGGACTTTATTTTGTGTTTCTGAGTTGTCCAAACCTTGCTGTGGTAGAGGGAAGTCTTTCTCCTTATCAATGAGAGTGGTAAGCATTGAGCAGCATATCTGTCATAAGAGGAGTTGTTTCCAACTCTGAAATTGTACCTTATTGGCTGTTTGGGGCTGATTTCTATCCCTTTCAACTTTCTGCCTTAAAAACCTGTGTTTGCACAGGTTTGCACAAGTTTGTGCATCACACACAACCAGTTAGCTCAGGTTAAACTATTCCCGGTGCCAAAAAGTCTGCTCTTGAAAATTTCCCTTAGAACTAGCCAGTTTTCTAGTTTCAGCACTCAAATCTGTTTCCTTGTGCTCAGCACTTGTTCCAAACTTCTTGTAAGCACTAAATAACCTACAATCAACTTTCCTCATTTGTCAAGAGGAAAACAGATTTAGTACTTAAATTAATAAGCACCTATCCAGGCATGTCTAAGGGTCAGCTCCCAGTGTTTTCTCCTGTCCACCAGATGAATCTGGGCATCTTGGGGCAATGTAGCAATTGCCTCATGTACACTGACAACCCTTTCCTCCTACCACCCAACACTACAACCTGCGAGAGATGCACTTATATAGACACACTGGAAGTCAAGCTCTCTCCAGCCAAGACTGGACTAGACAGTCAAGAGGAGAAGCTAAAAATGTGCACCACAACACACTCAACACATAGTCCTTCAAAACCTACACCACCAAAACCCACACATAGACACACAAAACACATGCCTACATTCATGGAGGCTCTCAATAAAAGTCTGCCCAAGCAGCAGAGACCTTCAAAGCTGAAATGCAAGAAACCACCACCACTACCAACACTACCTAAATGACACATAGCCCATAAAATCAGTGTGCCTCTCAACCTCAGCCAATAAGGCAAAACAATGTACCCAACACACGAGTCATAGCTGACTCTATAGTCAGGCACATTGATGTCCCACTCACCAGGCTAAGCAAGGAGAAAGTTACTGTCAGCTGCCTGTAAGGTGCCAGGATCCGCTACATAATGCACACACTGAGGTCACTCCACAAGTACAAATATGACTCTGTCATTGTCCATACTGGTGTGAATGACCTGAGATGTACCTCCCTGGACTACATGAAAAGAGACATGGAGGAGCTCTCGGACCATGTAGCCCAGGCAGGTATGATGCTAGCCTTGAGTAGCATGTTGCCATCACCCAAAATGATACCACAGTACAAGGACAAAATGATTGACTTCAACTGGCTAAGCTTCTGGTGTCATTCTAAGGGGATCCAGTATATGTCTGCCTGGGACGACATGACAGAGATGGCCTTCACCTGTCACCCCTGGGATTCCAGATACTGGCTAAGGCTCTTGCACCCCTATAGTGCCTTTTTTTAGGCAAGATTCAAATGACAAATTCACCAAAGTAACAGGTGCAAGCAAGCAAAATCTGAAGGTAATGCTACTTAATGCTAGAAGTCTAATCCTCAAAATGCCCTCACTCGAGGCACTCCTTAAAATGGAGAACGTTGACATCTGTGCAATGACAGAGACCTGGTTCAAGGCTCCAAAGAGCACCACCTGCATTACCAGGTTATAAATCATAACACACCTTTCGTCCACTTAACCTGGACTGAAACACTAAAGGTGCAGGTGTGTCCATATTCATTAAGGATATCCATACCTATAGGCTAGTTGCTCAATGTAATGCATCTGAAATTATCCATGTGCAACTAACACTGAGAAAGACTGCAATCCAGGTTGTAGCTTATTACAGAACCCCCCACTATGCCCCAGGATTTCCACTCCTCATTTCTTGATATACTGGAAAATATTAAGTTACAGCCAATACCCTAATAATGGGTGATTTCAGCTACCCCATCATCAACTGGGAAAACTACTCATGTACTAACTCATTTGCTAAATCTTTTCTAGAATTCATATATTCTAACACCCTGGATCAGCTTGTCCATACCCCCACCAGGGACAGCAATATCCTGGATCAGTTTTCCATGTCAGAGGTCAACTCCTTGCTGATCAAATCCAAACACAAGTTAATCACCCTAGATATCCATATCTCGACCCCCAACCCCATTAAGGAAGCCACCATAAAAAACATCTCCAAAGCCAACTTCATGCTTCTTAAGAAAGAAGTGGCAAACTTCACGACACCCATGCAGATGGAAAATAGAGGTATGACTGCTGAATCTTATACAAATGCACTGTATAAGCACATACATGAGTGCATGGATCATGCCATCCCTAACAGAACCAAGACACTATCCTCCTAAAAAAGATCTGGTGGTCCCCTACCATAAACAAACTCTACAACAAAAGGAAGAAGCTGTTGCAAAAAAGATTAAAATCCCGTGATTGAAGGAACTCCCGTGTCAGCCTCAGTAAGAAGCTGACATCCCTCATAAAAGCCTCCAAAGCTAGTTATGAAAATGAAATCACTACTGATTGTAAAGACAACTACAAAGCATTCTGCAGCTATGTGAAGAATCTCAATGGCAACACTCAGATCTGCTCTCAACTACAGCACAATAGCACTAGATATGCAGAACCAACTGATATCGTCAACATCCTGGCAGATAGGTTCAGTGCAAACTTTAACCCCCTCTCACCCCCCAAAGGGCCCATCTGAAAACAGGAAGAATGCAAAGCCCCTGTAATTATGGATGCACAAGTAAAGACTGCACTCTCCAAAGCCAAGAACACAGCATCCATGGGACCAGACAACATCCCAGGCTGTGTTCTGCACAAACTAAAAAACAAACTGGCACTCCACCTAAGTACCATGTTCAATCACAGCCTCACTTCAGGCTTTGTGCCTACTGAATGGTGCACAGCAATGGTTATCCCAATCCACAAAGCGGGTGCCACCATGGACTCTGGGAACTACTGCTGCATTAGCCTGACAAGCCTGGTCTGCAAGGCCATGGAACATATCATCTTGGAGCTTATAAACAAAGACATAGGTAACCTCCAAACTCTGGACCCCACTCAGTTTGGGTTTGTAAAAGGTAGATCATGTCTCTTAAACCTGATTGATTTCTTTGAAGCAGTCACCAGAGTCATGGATGAGGGAAAGATGGTGCACACAGCCTACATTGACCTCTCCAAGGCTTTCAACACCACCCCCACTCTGGAATTATAGATAAACTCACTAAAAGGGGCATAAATCCCTATGTCACAAGATGGGTGGCCAACTGGCTCACTGACAGAACCACACAGTGAAAGTAGCTGACTCGAAATCCAGCTTCAGACCAGTGACAAGTGGAGTACCACAGGGTTCAGTCCTGGGTCCTCTCCTGTTTGGCATCTACTTCTCTGAAGTTCAGATTAACACAGAAGGTCTTTGGCTAATGAAGTTTGCAGATGACTGCAAACAAGGAGCCATAATAGAATTGCCTAATGATGTGGACATTCTACAAAGCGGCCTCACTGAGGCAGATGCTTGGTGTCAAAGTCATGGCCTTAAGCTCAATGCCAAGAATTGCATTGTCATCCCCTTGGGAAAAACTCTGTACCCATGAACTACTGCATAGGTGATAGCCTACTAAACACTGACAGTGTGATAAGAGACTTTGGGACACAGGTGGACCGTAGTCTCGCCTTTGATAATCACATCACCACAGTAGTCAGGAAATCCTTCTACATGGCATACCTCATCAAAAAAGTGTTCTCCTCCAGAAAAAAGGAGGTCATCATTCCTCTCTACTCATCCCTCATCAGACCCATTATACAGTACAATGCCGCATTTGGCGTGTAGCTCGCAATATATCTACAACAACTGGAAAGGCCACAGAAATACCTCACTAAGAGGATTACTGGCCTCAAACAGATGCCATATGCAGACCATCTCAAAAAACTCCAGCTGTACACTGTCACATATCGCCTACTCAGAGGCGATCTCTGCCTAACATACAAAGCTATGTCCAACCCAGAGCTATTGGACATGCTGCACTTAAAGAAATCCCAATCTCTCAGAGCCACATGCTCCAATGACCTAAAGTCTGTCACCACAATAAACAGAACATACTGGAGGGATAGATTCCTGTCCCAGAGACTTCCCATGCTCTGGAACAGAACTACACATTCATGTCAAAGCTCCTCATTAGCCCCCTTTAAGAAAAATGTTGACGATTTAATGGGAAATAGGAAACTAATTTTCTTGGGTGGCTAAAGCCAGGGAACCTGTTTGACTAGGCTTATATAGGCCCCAGGGCCAGTAGCCTAATACCTACCTATGAACCTATGTCTGCAAAGCTGGTATGCACAATGATGTGCTTCTCTCCCAACAGCTGCAGCTGAGAGGGTTCCCAATGTCAAATCTCATGCAGGGCAGTGGTCAGGTTGCACTGTGATTGTGGTGAGTACAGATGCATTATGCTAACTGTAGTGAAATAAGGAAGAATGAGTGAAGTATTAACTGCATTAAGGTACATACAGTACATTTTGTAGTGCCATACATGTGGAGTTAGAACTGCATTGCAAGCAGCAAATAATGCTAACTGTAGTGCAATAAAACATGAAACTGCATTAAAGTATATAAAATAAAGTCTGTAGTGCAATAAACATGGAATTAGAGCTGTATTTCAACACATGAATAATGCTGACTGTTTTGCAATAAAAACATGAAACAATACCAGTAACCACATTAAAATATATACAATAAAGACTGTAGTGTAATAAATGTGGAATTAGAGCTGCATTGCAATGCATGAATAATGCCAACTGTTGTGCAATAAAACATGAAACAATACCAATAACAACAGGGAAAATGATGTACATCAGAATTGTCTTGTAACCATTGCAGTACAGCTGTATGCATTCAGGTTGCAAGGTAAAATGCTGCAGTCAAGTATAAAACTGTCATAGCTGTAGAATGCAAATCCAGTTATCACAAATTGTATTGGTTAACACTGTCCAAGGCTGCCTCTAGGCCAATATTGTTCACATAATGTTCTGTCATCCACAGACATCAGGTAATAAAGATATATGGGTGAGGTAGCCCACTCCATGAGCTGATATTTTTTGTTGTCCTCACAGATATTTCAAGCCAATAACAATAACTTGTGTACACCAGTATTTTTATATTGATATAGAGCTTATCTACTATATGTGTTAAGCTTGTATTTCATGCGTGTGTGTTCTACTGTCACTGCAGTCTAGTATAACACTATAGTAGTACTACTGGGGTCATATTTTGGTTCCAGGTGAGCAAATATCCATCAGTCAGTAATTAGCAATGACTCAGTAGCTCAGTTTGTCAAATACTCTGTATATCATACATTTTGCCATACACAGACCAGGGTTCGAATCCAGTGCTATGTAGCACTAAATATTACAGTAGCAGTCATGTAATGCTTACAGATTCTCTCTTCACAGAATCTACAGGTAAATGGGTAAGGTAGCCATATTATGAGTAGATAATTGTGTGTATATATGTCACAGACTGTTAAAATAATTATCAAGAATGTGTTCATCAGCAATGTTCAGTCAGCAATAAAATGTGTAATCCTGGTATGGCTATATGCCTGGAGTGTCTGTTAAAAGTTGCTGCAGTCAATTAATACATCCTATGCAGATGTGCCCTACAGTCATTTGTATTGGGTTCTATTCCCATGCCTGCCAACCAAGACATGACAGCTGTTTAGTGTCTGTACTGTACACATACATGTCCCTAAAGTGTCATGATTTCACTTTATGTAATTAATAGTGTGTAATCTATCTGTCACAGGAGTACCATGGAAATGATTACCTATATTGAAAAATATCACAAAATCATCCCACAGAACACCTTGGTAGTTGTATAGGTCCATCTGATGTGCAAGTGTTCTGTGTAGTTGTGTACATGCAGTTGTTAGTGCTTGGCCTATATCCCATGCAAATAGCTTGAGAGGTATGTACATGCTACATCAGCTACAGGAGATGTAGTCATTGTACACATAAACAAAATGCAGACCTGTAGAGTAGATAGTAGTACTGTTGTCAAAGAAATAACCAGAAATCTCACTAATGGACTATTTTTTTCTCTCTCCCCACCCCTAATCTTCATTTATTTCTTATTGTTATTCATTGGTCATGGTCTACTATTAACAATTGTTGTTACAATAACTGCATTTTGGCACGTGGTTTATTCTTGTTTTGTTTTATACTGGTTGTATATTAACATATTTTATTATATTACCAATTCTGTTGGTGTTATGTTGTAACTGTTACTGGCATGCTGTTAACATACTGACTGTTCTGTTATTTATTGTTGTGTTTCATATAATATGCATTGATATGTAACTGGGATATTTCCAATGTTCTGCCATGCTATTAATACTAACAATGATTTGTTCACAACTAACCTATACTTATTGCTATACCTCCATTACTACAGCATGTCAGGGTAGGCCAGTTCTGGGTGATCCACCTACATTACCTAAACCAGCCATGGCACTGGGTCCTGGCACATCTGGGAAACAGACCAGTGGTGCCCCCTCTGCTGTCCCTGGACCACCTGTAGCAACAGGTGGGACCAACACAGGGGACAGGGCCCATCCTCCCCCTGGGAGCAGTGGAGATGGGAGCATTATCACCCAGGTTGAACTGCCAGTCATGGTCCCCAAGATTGTTCATTGGAGCTATGAATGCTGCCTGCGCTGGATCGAGGGCATGCTGGCCAACCTGGTGGGTCAACCTCACCCTGGTACCCAGCCTCCAACACAGCCACCCTTGAGGCAGTGAAGGAGTAACATTGACTGTCTCATGGGTGGGGACGAGTCATGCTGCTGCCATCTGGAGGCACGTGCAACTTGGATTTAACAACACCATCCCCATCCAAGATATTTACTTACCTCATGTGTCACACACTGCCCCTGTCTGCTGTCTTGTATGTCTGCAAATGCATCCTCTCTCTCCTACCCAACTTACCTCCCCACACATACATTCCTAAGTCCCTTGTCCAACATTCCGCTCTCACACTAAAAAACAAAAATGGGCACCTGCCCTCCATTTTGCACACGTGTCCACTGGACACAAGTAATTTGGTCCAACTGGCTTGACAATGCGGTTATGTTGTTCTCACCCCTCTTTCTGCTGTTTGAACCTTCAAATTCATCTACAAAATCTGTCAAAGTGCACAGCTGTTGCTGTATAAGAAATGGATAGCTATCGTTCTTTCCTACACCCTCCCTACACATCTCTACATGTCTTTCACTATGTTTTTCCCCCTGCTTGCCCCATTTCATCAGGTTCCTATCTCCCCTTTTTTCTTTTCTTTATATTTTTTAGTGCACGTCACACTGCATCATGCTTAGCTCAGCTAAATAGAGATCTAATGAATATATGTGTTTTTAGCATTGTAAGTCACATGTACAAAATAAACTCCTCTGCCATGTTTCGATCCCAAGCCAATCACACCTGAAGGACACTGCATTAACCTGCCATACCACACAAATCTGAATTGAAACAGGTGTTTTTATCAAAACATAATGGTTGCCACTTACAGTTATTAGGTGTGTCTCATCTGAGCACAGCACCACACCTCACAAACTGGAATTAAAAATTATTTGGAAAAAATGGGGGTGTACCATGAAATCTGGTGCAGTAATACACCACTAGACAGTTAAACACATAAAATGGATGTAAGTGAGACCTGTGATAGCAGGTAAATGTGCCGTTGTATCAGCAACATGTAGAAAGACACCTGCTAAAGCATTCATAAAAAAATACATTTTCAGCTGAGACTTCTCCTTCTTCTTCTTCTTTCGGCTTTTCCCAGTTACGGGTCACCACAGTGGATCACCTGTCTGCTCATGATTGGCAGCGGAGTTTTATGACATCGAGTTGCCAGCCCAGTGCCCAACCTTCCACAGAAGGCACACACCCTCACACACTCATGCACCATATCAAGCCATGCACATACTGATGGATGTAGAAAATATTTGTCACAGCCTGTATGTGTACATATATATCTTGTAAATACACCTGCTACAGCAGTGATGCAGTAGCTCAGTCAGTTAAATGCCTTGCATATAGTCCATTTTGCCATACACAGTCCTGGGTTTAAATCCAGTGTTGTGTTGCAGTTCAATTACATTATCGTGAAGACAGCAATTAATGACTGAGTCATGCAATCTTTATCCACACAGGTTACTACTAATTAATGAACTACTATCCATTTTTGCAAGTCAAAGGCCTGCAGTGGGCACACACTGTACATATCCGTATAGCAGTCATTGGCTCTGTTGCAATGTACCTTAATCGCATGCCTCAGTTAGAATTTAAGGGGTACTCTTACCCTGGCTCTGCTGTAATGACAGGCCTGACACAACTGACACAGTTACATGTACAACTTGTTGTCCTCCGAAGAGTTCACCCCCCCATGTGTTCTAGTTTGCAGAAGCAGCTGCAGCCTGTAGCACACACACCTGTATGTAACGGTAGCTACTACAGATCTACCGTACCTCCCAGCCCCCCTAGCACAAGGAATCCGGACACAGCCATTCTTAATGGGGGCAAAGGTTGAGAGATTGAGACATGTTTTACAGTTTGCCCCTACAGTGATACTAAGTTGCATTAGCATGCATAGTCAGAGGGGTATGAAGTCTGACACTCAAATGTGTGTCTTCCGTTACTGACCTCATCCCACAATGTTTGCCAGTAAATTGCTAGATGACCACAATGTCATGGGACACTGACCACACTTATGAGGCAAAACTATGGACATACTGCATAAATCTCTGCAGTTGACAGTTATGGTATCTACCCTCTGTGATGCTATAGTCTTTACACCTCAGTAATGTCCATCTTAACAGCTAAGAAAGTGGCCCAGGTCTACATGAAGGCCTTATATATTGCACTGTGGTGGCATGTCATTGGCTAATGATAGATCAAGTCATCTGTTTTGACTGCGATTACCATAGCAGAGCTACAGACTGGTGAAGAGGCAATTATCTGCTAATGAGCAGTACCTTGAAAAGGCAAGAAGCTGGTTATGGGGAACAAGTCTGTATGAGACTTACCTTACACAGAGACTGTATTTTCAAAATATTACTGGAAGCAAAGTTCAACAAAGAAGTACTGAACTCAACCAGGTATGTAATTGTTTTCTCCATATAATAGGAATGGGGAATAGGGATCACAGCAGTAAGCCTGACTCAGATGTATGGTAATGACATGTCATTGATACTCAGCTGTCCTACACCTATGTGCATTCCTATCAAATGTCCCTGATTTCCACTCACATCTTAGCTGTGTCCCTGTTATTCCCACCTACAATGGTTGGCTGTTGTAGGGAAGCTAGTGAATGACAAGTAAAACATAGTGACAAAAGGTAAGGGTGTATATTCCTGCAGCATCAGACAATATACACTAATTCACCTCCTCTCAGTTTGTCAATGCCTCACATAAATACATCTAACATTTTAAACGTTCCCTTATTGCCCCTGAGGTACTCTGGCTAAGTCCATGATCCTGTTTACATTGTTCTCTATCTGGATGAGAGCTATGCCTCCCATAGCTGTCAACCTTTTTCCAGTAAGATATCTGAACAAAGCCATAATGAATGGAGGGAAAAAAGGCCCAAAATTAGGAACACTGTAACTATTACTCATACAAAGTAAGAAATTTAATGAAAGAACAAATATTACACTAGCATAACTGTGTTCTGAAGGGTATGACATCTTAAACTCAGATGTCTGTCTTTATTTTCTGACATCAACCATCAATGATTGGCCAACCTTTTGGCAGAAATCCACAATGTTGTGTGAAAATTACCAAAACTATGAGGCAAACATCTTGACATTCCACAAACATCTGTGTAGTTGAGAGGTATGATGCTTACAGGCAACATGTACTACAGCAGGTTTGCATTGTTTTCTGTCATTGTGGCACACTGGTGTTGCTGGACTGTCCCAACATAGTGGCTGTAATAGCACACTGCTATGTGTCTGCCAGTGGCTGTATGACATATTAGTGGGAGTTTCTCCATAGGGGACACACCACAGTAGACTGCAGTGCTGGGTGTAGGAACATACAGCAGAATCTGTCTTGGCACAGAGACATACTGCAGTATTGCTACTATCTTAGTAGTATCCACACATACAGTGTGTTGCCAGACTGTGGGTATGATGTGTGAGGGAGCAGTGGATAGTGCAGGCCATTATGCGTGTGCTGAATCTCTACATAGTGGACATCCAAATATCGGGTCCTGTAATGTAATCCCCTTTTGTTGTCTTTCAGGAACCATGTACCACAGAAGATATGCCCCCTTTTCAGATGCAGTCAATGACATAATAGTGGATGAACTGAGACAGCACCATCAGATCTTGTTGTCCAGGGAAGGCATAATCTGGAACAGCGAGCAGCATTGTGGGCAGACCTTGTGTGTGATGGCAATCATATTGGCCAACAGGACAGGACCTATGAGCAGGTCAGACACCGGGTCACAGACATGCTGAATGCTACACGATGAAGGGTAGCTGATGTTGCCAGGGATCATGCCACCACCAGTGGAGGGCCTGTGATGGAACAACCACCTTTAGACACAAAGGAATTCCTGGCCAACCTAGGAAAACACAACAGCTTCCTGGCATCCATCACACCATACATCGTGGAAGTGGGTGCCACAGTGTCCACAGCAGAGGAGCATCCAAGTAAGTGTACTATGCTCATCAATATAATATTGTGGCAGGCAGTTCATATCTGTACAATGGTGTCAGGTCTATTTGCATTGGAGGAGGGAGTTGGGGTTTATGCTCAGTTGTGCAAACATACTCAGAATGTCAGAAATACAGTCAGTATCACAGTAGCTACTATACTTGTGGATATATGCACATATTTCCTCGTAGTGCTGCAACATTTGGTGGTGCAAACAATAACCCTCCCTCACCTTTTCATAGGTCTGCCAGGTGTGGCCCAAGTCTGAGGTCCTGTACCTGGTAAGTGTGATACTGTTTTTTTATGGATCATATATAACCTGTGAACGATAAGGGCTGCCATATTGCCCTATGTACAAATGTGGTGTTTAGCCAGAGTAGAATATGTGTATGTTCCATTCTGAAACAGTTGACTGCGGTTCATAGACTGGGTAATCACAGGTGTGTATTTCAACCACGATCAACACGTTTGCATTATAGTTATGAATGGCTACACAGCCTGGTATACATGAGACAATTACTCCCAGATGCCTGTTCAAACACAAAAGGAAGATGGTACATACCTGAGGCAGTGATACTAGTATTGGCATATCATTCTCAAGAAAGGTGTGCTTGGTTTTATGTGTAGTTCTATCACATATAGTGTCATATTGCATACTTTACAGACAGATTGCACTGGCAAATGTAATTGGATGTGGCACAAGTACATGCTATAAAAGGCTTGACTTGTCTGTGTATGTTGGTGTGAGGTTGTCTGTTGTGCATGGAAGTGGAGTTGAGAAGATGTGAGACTGGTAATGCAGTTGTGAATCCTCATTTGAATGAGTCTGTGTGGTTTACCATACATAAAGGTGCAGGTAGTAATGTACTGCTTTTGTCTTGGTTTTCACAGGTGACCTGGGGTGTTGGAGTCTGTCCCCCTCACAACCTGATGTCAGTGTCTCATCATAGTGAGGCACAGGTGGAGTTGTCAGGGGTTGAATCTGTCCCAGAGGTTGACATCCGTCTTCTGTCCCAATTGTCACTGCACACAGTCAGTATGCCCACACATACTCAGTCCCCAGATGCCACAGACATTGGACAGTCAGAGGGTGGTGACATTGAACAGGGCAGTGTGGCAACTATAGCATCACTGAGTGTAGACACTTTCCATAGCTAGTGAGCTGGTGAGGTCCCACACAGGCAGATCGACAGTGGTGCTCATAGCTGGACTGCTGTTCATCCACCACCTGTTGCAGGTGTCACATCATGGGTCACAAAGCATATGTTTATGCCATCATGGAGGCACAGGCATGTTCTGAACACATCACCAGATGGATGCCTAGGGTTATGGATGTAGCATAGTCTGACATCTATGACTGCCTCCACCACACTGGAGACACCCTGGACTGGTTCATTGATGCAATGGACAGAAGATGGGTTGAAACAGTGTCTGTCTTGGACCACACATTGTGCTTGTTGAAGTTGGGCATCGGACACATGAGCGGAGGTCAGCAACACCATCTGCTGAATGTCTATTTAGCCTTGCACAGTCACACTCCCATAGTGGCGCTACAGAGGGAAGTGTGCTGTCCCCACCATGATGTGGCAGGCCATGGATACATGGTCTTAGGTGGTCCCATGGGGGACACAGTCCTGGCAGACAGCAGTCACCATCAGGTACTAGCATTGCATCTGACCTTGGGCATGGTGATGCCAGTGCTACTCCTGGCAGAGCCAATTCCCGTGTTCATGGCCAGTGACGGTGAACTGTCAACCCTACCATGTATGGTCCACAGCTGTCCAACATACACATGTATAGAGCTAGCACTGGGCTTGACTGTGTACATGCACAAACTCAAACACCACTATCACAAGCAGGACACCAACAGACACACATGACACCTCTTCATGGCCCATCTAACCTGCACCCCTTCCTGACTCACACACATATCAACTGTTTGGCTCATGCTAGGCCTCCAGCAACCTCCACTTTACACCCTGTGCATCTGATGATACCTGTGCCGCATCCCTGCTATCCATGCCATTGATGCAGGGAAATGCTAATATGTGTCTGATGCACAGGGTGTCTATATTACTTACATGTGCATATGTAGTGCAATATTGTTTTGACATGCCACCTGTTGTGGGCCACAACAGCTACTGTATGCTGGCATCTGGCATGATTCCACATCCCACTTTGGGTATCTCTGTTGAATGATGTTGGACTTGTGGTAGTGTTACAGAATGACAGTTGTGTCAGGGACCTGTGTATGTTTCTGTTCCAGGAGTCTGAAGAGATAACTATGGGCACATTGTGGCAATACAGTGGTATATGATGGCATTGCAGCGCAACAGACATATGATGTCAGTAAGGCATGGCAGCATATGTGCATGGCTTCCAAGGTACATATGTGTAGAACAGTCTATTAGGACAATGGGGCAGTCAGCATAATCATGCAGTCATACTTTGTGATATGGTCTGCTACCCTTGCTATGTGTCTTCTAGGTTTTCTAAACTTACAAATATATAAGGTGTGTCGATGGAATTGTTACATCTACAAATATCCTGTGTCCAGGTCAGACAGGTGGCGGACATCAAGTATGATTATGTAGAAAAGGGCAATGTAGAGGTGAACAGCTAGTCACAGGGCCACAAAATGCATAACCATTGCATAGAGATGGCCCATATGGGCATGTCCATGTCCATAGTGCTGCAAGGGGATATATTTACACACACACACACACACACACACACACACACACACACACACACACACACACACACACACACTCACACTCACACACACACACACACACACACACACACACACACACACACACACACACACTTGGCTGATGTGAGATTAAAACCCCTACCTATCAACTATTATACAATAGAGCTCGCAGTACTTATTGCAAGTGCCATGGAGTTTATATATTATTTGACTGTCTGCCAGCACTCTTAAGGTGGATAACATCAGCAGGCCTTGTAGAGGAGGGCAATGTAGAGGCCAGTAGCTAGTCACAGTGCCATAAAATGCATAACCATTGCACAGAGATGGTCCATATTGCCATGTCCGTAGTGCTGTAAGGGGATATATTTACACACGCACGTACACACACACACACACACACACACACACACACACACACACACACACACACACACACACACACACGCACAGTTGGTTGACGTGAGATTAGAACCCTACTTATCTACCATTGCACAATACAGCTTGTGCTTTTTATCTCATGCGCCATAAGTAACGTCTGTTCTATATTGAATTGCAGGCAAAGTACTTGTAGAGTATGTAAAGTAGCCTTGTGCTAAATATCATGTGTGGCCTCAGAGTGATATTGTTTGGTGCTGTTACTGTATCTAGTGTCCTATAAGTGGGATGCCTGTTAATATCCCTGCCATGTGTTTACAGTTACCAGTATGGCCATATGTGGCTGGTTTCAGTTAGATAGACAACCATGTGGCCAGGCACAATATGGCCTATCCAAGACATGCACTGATACCATTGTCCATTACAACACCTGCTCACCTGTGTCTGTCTACAAGGTGACATTCTCCAGGCACAGGGGCCTGTGGTGAGTGGATTAAGTGCTGCTGTAGCCTTGGTCTGGTTCCTTTGGACAGTTGTTGTGATGTATAAGTGTGGACAACCTCAGCATTCCAAGGGCATGTGAGGACATTCTTACACCCCCCCCCACACACACACATATATCTATCTATCTATCTAAACATATATATATATATATATATATATATATATATATATATATATATATATATATATATAAAATGTATAACAGGGATATTTCTGTATATGTTGCTGTGTGTGTATTTTATGTACATGTGTTAGGTATATGTGGAGAGTCTCTGTATTATTGTAATTTATATAGTATACATTTGTATATGATACATACTGATAGATACACTAATCATGTATGAGGGCGATAGGGACAGACAGATATGTATATGTTGCTGTCTGTATGCAAAGACATATTTCCACTTTGCAGGTCTTTGTGAGGAAGAGGTGACAGACTTGCTCTCAAGTTAGCTAAGGGTAGGAACATGCCCAGTGGAACTGTCAGCATTTACAAGGTGACTCCAGGCCAAAACTACCTGTACTCCTGTCCAGGATTTTGTGTACTGCAGCCATTGGCTGCTGCACCTGTTTCCACAGTACAGCAATTCCCTGAAATTCTCCATGACATTCCCACCTGTGTGCTGTACTTAATATGTTACTGGGGTGCATAATGTAACACCACACACAGGACAGCAGTCTGCATACCTCTCACTGTACATGTTTTTGCAGAATGTCCAGCACTTCGTCTCATATGTGTGGCCTGTTCCTCATACATTTGTGGTGATCCGGTATAATATTGTATAATACAGTTACTGAATTGTACAAACTACTGACACATTTAAGTGATGGCCTTTATATCCTGCAGCTATTCTACTCTGTAGCAACCTGCTGTTATACTAGTCACCATCTAGGTTCATCAGAGCATGTGTAATGTCTGTCTGTAATTTTGGCCCTTTGTCCCCCATTCTCTGTCTTTGTCCAGCTTTCTTGCAATAACAGATTTTGGAGTATGAGAGTCTGTGGGAATACTGCCTTATGAGTACCTCGTGTACAAAAGATTTGAATGCTGCCATATTCAAACCATTAACACCATCATCCATGCTAACGTCCATAGCCCAGTGCGCCACAACAGCCACCAGACAAAAAGGTGTCATCCCTCACACAATCAACAGCATACAGACATACATTGTCATCCCTGCATTATGTGAGACATACAATGTGTGGCCAGATTCTATGTCACAGTCCTGGAATTGTCTGGTCTGCTGATATATCCTTGCAGCTATACTGTTACAGTAGTTGTATGGGAACACTGATATGTTGGGGATGGAGGAAAAACAGCACATGATCTGCTAGCATAGACAGTCATGCAAATATCATGTGACCCCACTCTTTAACATTTCCCTTGACTGCTGTAGTGCATATTCCAACCAAGAGGCCTAGTGAATATTCCGGAACACATACTATTGGACAGGGAATCTGTACTCCCATGTAGATGTTACATCTCTCCAAATAGCCTACTATATTCCCTTGCATACATGCAGCAGGTCCATACATACGATAGCATATTATAGTACTCCTTACAAGTGGTGTGTAGGTGAGTAACTTACCATGCAAATGCAGCATTTGACAGCACTGTAGTTCAGGGCTGACTCTGTCTGTTGCACACAGTACACAGCCAATACATGGCTAGGTACAGGTTGTGTGGGTTGCCTGGCATCATTTGTATTATATGTATAGGATCATAGGAGGTTACAAGGCTAATGGTCCTGGGGCCCTTCCAAGGCTAGCCAAGAGTTTATCCCCAAAAAGAAACCTGAGTCAGCACCCATTGCCCCTGTCAATGAGGGACACAGGGGGAACCCCTGGGACAAATTTGTGGTTTCCCATCCAACCATCAAGGTTGCACTTGAAGAGCGTCAGCTATGTGCTTTTTTTGATGTGTATGGGAAGTCTATACCAAAGATGGGGCAGCATCTGGGAGACAAACCTGTCTCTCCAACAGGTTTTGTAGATGTTGCATATTAGATTCAGGCCGTTTGAGTGGGTAGTGCATGAAGAGTTAGACTTGTGGATATGGAGCATCTGTCCAGTAGGGCAGGGTCCGAGATTGCCATGTAGGTGAGATGCAGATCACCCCTGAGCAACCTGTATGATATCGAGTAGAGTGATAGTGATTTGAGCCTGGCTGCATAGGACAGGTGTTGGAGGCCATGGATTCTCTTTGTGAGGTATTTCAGTGGCCTTTACAGTTGGTGCAGATGTTTGGAGAGATGCATCCCAAACAGGGCATTATACTCAATTACTGGTCTAATGAGGCAGGAGTAGAGAGAGGTAATAATCTCATTTTTTTTTTTGGATGCAATCCCTTTACTTATGAGATGAACCAAGTAAAAGGCTTTTCTGACCACTGCTGCTACATGATGGTTGAAGGTGAGGTTGTTATCAACCTGAGTGCCCAGGTTTCCCTCCACAGGATGTGTGCTTAGGTTTTTGCCGTTGATGTGGTAATCAATAGGGGTTGTGTTTTTGCTGAATGGTATGATGATACTTTTTTTTTTGCATTTAGCTTGAGGTCATGACTTTGGCACCAGTCATTAGTTGTTATGAGACCCTCTTGCAGTAGATTAACATCATTTGGGGAGTCAATGACAGCACCCAACTTACAGCCATCCACAAACTTGGTCAGCCACAGGCCCTTTGTCTTTGCCTGGACCTCTGAGAAATAGATGCCAAGCAGTAGGGCTCCCAGGACAGATCCTTGGGGAACTCCACTAGTGATGTCTGCTATCAGAGGTGGAGGTGCCTATTTTGACTTTGAGGGTCCTGTTGGTGAGCCATTTGGCCAGCCACCTAATGAAATAGGGATTTACGCCAATTTGTGTTAGCTTTTCGATGATACGAGTCAGAGTAAGGTGTCAGTCCCTAGGGCCCTAGGTAGTAAGTGCATGTGATATGTGTTGTCTCTTGGCCAAGGCCATGGTATACTGGGCATGCATACCTCTGCCTACAGGGACATCTTCAGGGTTATACTCCTCCCAGTCTCCCTGTGGGTGTGGCTGCATAGACCAAGGCACTGGTGGGGGGCTGTTTATCCCTTCCCTTTGCTGATCCCGCTGCAGCTGTTTCTGCAGGATCATATTGTGTAGCATGGCACATACTGTGAATGTCTGTGAGCATATGCCTGGAGAGTACTGCAGGGCTCCACCAGATATATCGAGACACTGGAACCATGACTTCAGTAGCCTAAACACATGGTCTATGATGTTCCGAGTTTGTGCATTTGCCTCATTATGGCATTCTTATTTATTTATTTTATTTATTTTGCATTTGTTAACCGGGCTAGTCTAACTGGATATATTTCCATTTTCAGTAGAGGCCCGGGGAGAAAAGCTCCAAACATAGCAAAAATATCATATACAGATGTATAAAAAATAAAGTAGGAGAAAATTAGAATACAAAAAAGGAGTCTAGAAGAAGTACTAATACTAAGAAGGATGAGTATATAGGATAATATAAGTCATCTTACAACATGATATATGAGGTACTTTACAGTTCATTGATAGATTAAATAAATACTGTAAGTTATATTAATCTTACTAATAACAGTTACTGCATACAGAGCGGTATGCAGAGTGAAATTTTGTATCCAGAGGCAGTGTGAATATAGAAGTAGGGAAAGGTTAAAGATTAGTCAGGGTTACTGCAAGGACATAACCAGTGAGTTTTTAGGTGTCTACAGTGAGTTTTTAGGTGTCTTTTGAGTTTTTGCTTAAAGAGTGACAGTGAAGGTAGTAGAGATAGATCTATTGGTAGAAGATTAGTTTTTTCCAGAAGTATTGGAGAAAAGGGTGTCACCTGCCAAGTTACTGGACTTGCTTATGCTAACATGCAATTTGCTAGAAGAGCGTAGGGAATTATGATTATTATAGGGGGTAATGAGGTTAGTGAGTATAGGAGTATTTTTGGTTGGTAAAAGATCTTATGGGCAATGGTAAGTTGGGAAAAAATCAGAATGTTATGAAGTTCAAGCCAATCTAGCTGCTTTAGACCATTGACAGTGGTGAGTTCGAAATGCATTACCAGAGGCAAATCTGGCAATATTGTTGTAGGAGCTTGCTAGTTTGAGAAGATTATTTTTTTTAGATTAGTGGAAATAGGTGAGGCATAAAGAAGAGTTGAGATTAAGTGAGAGTGAGCAATAGTGGTTCTAGCTGTTGGAGTTAAGAAGGGTTTGATTCTATATAAGGAGCCCATTTTTCTGTTTACTGTTTGTATGGTGTTATTTATGTGACTCCTAAGAGTTTGGTGGTAGAGTCGGGGAAGATAATGGTGCCATTGTTGGATTTGTCTGAGAAGTCTATAGGAGAGGACCTACTGGTAGGTGTAAAGAGTAGGAGCTTAGTTTTTTTAGCATTCAAAAGGAGGCAGTGTTTCAAGAACCAAACTTCTACTGAGTTGAATAATTTTTGAGTTAGTGAATGTAGTTCAGAAATGGAGTTGGCAGAACATATAAACATGGAATCATTGGCATATTGTATACAGGTGGCTTGAGGGATTGCTACATGAAGGTCATTGATGAATAATGAAAAAAGAAGAGGTCCTAAAATGGAACCCTGAGGGACTCCTAGGGTGACTGGCAGGTGGGATGATAGTTTATTTTCCCAGAGAACTGCCTGTTGCCTATTGTTGAGGTAGGAATTAAAACATCGTATAGCTAGGGTATCCAGAGAAAGAGATTCAAGAGTATTTGTAAGCAGGGAGTGGTTTACCATATCAAAAGCCTTTGAAAGGCCAATTAAGAGAGCAAAAGAGAGGATGTTGTTATTACGGTTCTTATTAATGGAGTCGGTGAAAGATAGGAGAGCGGTGGTGGTACTGTGAAATGACCTAAAGCCATGCTGGCAGTTAGCCAGTATGTTGTGTTTAGTTAAGTGGTCTAATAGCTGGTGGTGAATGCATTTTTCCATGACTTTTGCTAAGGGTGATAGTAGCGCTATTGGCCTGTAGTTAGAGTAATCGTTAGATTTACCACCTTTATGTAGGGGGATAATGTGGGAGAGTTTCCAGATGTCTGGGATGATTCCCTCATTCATGGTTCTGTTAATTAGGATGGACATAGGAAAGGCAATGACTTTGGCTGCTTTTTGCAAATATTCAGAAGGTAACTGGTCAGCTGAAAGAGTACAAGGCTTAAGTTTTAGTATGATTTTGTAGATGAGAGTGGTTGAGATAGGTTGAAATTGGAATATTAGTAAATATCCAGGTAAAGAGGTTGGGAGCCTTGTGTTGTCAGTGGAAAGCTGACTGGCTAGAGATTGTATGGTCTCTGTGAAGTAGGTGTTGAATTTGTTGGCAGTTTGATGTGGGCTATTATGATTAGCATCATGAGATGGTGTGCTAGAGTGGCCAGGGTGAAGGAGTCTATTTAAGCTAGTCCAAAATTTCTGTGGATTATTTTGGTGCGTTTGCTGTAGTTTACAATAGTAGTTATTTTTGTCAGTGAGTATAGCTTTTTTTGTTATATTTCTAACTGTCTGAAAGTTTGTTGTTCAGGGAAAGTTCTGTTAGCTCTCCACTTAGCCCATGATTTGTTCCTAAGTAGAATTTTCTGTCTGGTTTCTTTTGAAAGCCAGGGGGCTGGTTTGGGTTTCATTCTAATAGATCATTTAGGTGGGTGCTCATCGAGGATTGCTAGAAATTTAGCGTTAAAATATTTAACAGCCTCATCTAGTGGGAGAATTTTTAGAGGTTTCCAGTCACAGGCATTGAGTTTGTTTTGGAATAGTACAGGGTTAAAGTGTTTCTTGGTTCATGTGATCCTATAAGTAGGGGTGTTAGAAATGTCATTCTTTTGTCTTATAATGTAAGTTAGAGTATGATCACTTAGATCATCCGGTAATGTTCCTACATTTAAAAATCCAGTAAAAGGGAAACAGTCCACAACTGCATACAAAACCAAAAACAATTTCCCTGTAGATGGAATCAAGATGCTAGGAATCCGTATTGAATTAAAAAATATATTTTGTCTTTATTAAATTTTGTTAAGCGCTTTCATCTAACCATATCTAGACTTCTTCAGAACAAATGACTGCCCTTTGGCTAACAATATATATAAATTTCTTAATCAACTAATTGAATAGTTAATTAGTCCATTACAGAACATTTTAAAGTGCCAGTGCAGTAAAAGCATCCTATTCATTATTACCATTTAAAAAATACTGCTCCCTCCAGTTAAAACCACATATTGTATTAACCATTAAAAACATTTGCACATGTTTGTAAAATTTATTATTCATATATTTTATATATAAAAAATATATACATGTATGTATATATGAATGTTGAAAATATAAAAAGTGTGTATTTATATAAAAATAACATTGGTTTCTATGAATGTGTGCCTATTATACTGGTGGAACTTGTATAAATAAATCCATGACCCTTACTAAAAATGTCAGACTCTGAAAAAATTAGCCACTAATCAAAGCTCTAAAATATCCCTTATAATTGAATACCCATTCTACCAACCTAAACATTATTAACCAATAAGTTTGTAAGTTTGTGGATGTTTATTAATGAGTATCCAGTCTAAGGTGCTCTCTTTTTTGGATGGTTTGTTAATTCTGTTTTTTAAGGTGATAGTTTGAATAAAGCCATAAAGATTAATATGTAAGGAAGGATTATTAGTATTAACAGTTTTCCAGTCAGTGTTAAAGTCACCTAGTATTATTGTTTGTTGTGGGTAAGTTGAGGACACCCAGCTAAGAATATCTTCTATTATAATGTTGTTATTGCCGGGGGGGGAGTAGATACAGATGATGTAAAGGGATTTGTTAGGGTTGATTTGAAGTCTGGAGATGAGGACTTCAGCCTTACTGTCCAGAGGTGGGTTATGTTATAGAAGAGATCTGTAGGCCCTTTTTATATAGGAGTGCTACTCCCCCACCCTTACATTTTAAGCGGTCTTGCCTCAATATGTTATAGTCTGGGAGGATAATTTCATTATCCCTAGTTCCAGGTTTTAACTATGTTTCTGTAAGGCAGAAGATGTCAAATGAGTGAATATCAAGGAGGGCATGGAGATGGGCAATTTTGTTGTTAATACTGCGGATATTAAGATGTCCTGTTAGTAAAGAGTTGGAGAGTTTGGTCAGGGTTGGAAGGTTTGAGGGTGTGGTGCAGTGAATATTTACTGTAGAGGCATTGGTTGGGCCAGGATTAGTCTGGATGTCCCCATCCTGTAAGGTGGGGTTCTTTAGCTTAAATACTGGGTTGTACGAATAGTTAGTTTGAAGTTTCCCTTTTCTTACTAAGAGGTTATTGTACTTAATGTGTGTGCGTCAATGGAATTGAGCTAGCAGATAGCAGGGAGTGGAGATGATGTTAATGTGAATATGGGAGTGGGATATATCATGAATGGTTGTTTGTTTTGGAGAGTAGTCATGGTGGAAGTAATCAGACTTTTCAAAACAGGTTAGGAGAAAGGCAGAAGTGAGGGCAGGTAAAAATGTGTTTAAGAGTATTAAGTTGGTTAGGATAACTTTCATTGTAGTTTGCATTTTGTTATGAAAACCTATACAAATACAATGAAGGTAGACTGGGATAAGATAATAAAGAACTAGTAAGTGTGGGAGAGCAAGTAGAGGGAGAAGTAGTGCTATAAGGTATGGAAAAGCACTTTAAGTAGAGATACTTGAGAGAGTTAGAAGAGGAGGGTGTAGCTAAGTGGAGTAAGTGGTTGGAGAAATTAATTCATTGGATGAGTGAGAGGGTGTGGTTTAGGAAGTATAAGTGTAGGACCACTGGGGGTGGGTGGAATTTGGGGGTAGGTTAGGGGAGCGGAGTGAGCGTGCAGGGCGAACAGAGCAGGTTCAGACAAGAAGACAGGTTTTGAGGGAAAATAATCAGTGATTTGGGAGGTAAGTCCAAAGTAAGGTATCTAGGAGGTCAGAGACTAAAATAGCAGAGTGAAAGGAGAGCTGATTAAGGGTTGATTCAGAGGCAAAGAAATAGCTTCAGGAGTAACAGAGGTAAGATGGAGACAAAAATAAGGTTTAAAGGCTGAAATATAGGAGCAAGGTAAGTGATGGGTAAATAGGTAGTACTACTGCCCTCTAATGGTCATTCCAGGTAAAGTAATTAGAGTCTACCCAAAGGGGTTTTAGAAAGACTAGGGGAAGGCAGAGGTGATAAGAATAAAATATAATTTACAAGCAGGCGGGAGAGTTTTAGGAGAGAGGCCAAGGAGGGTATAGGGAATGTGACTATAAGAGACAATATGGGTGGGTTAACTCTGCCAGGCAGGATGTAATATAATTAGAGACTATGGATGCTGATAGTCCTGCAGGGAGCACTCACTTAAACAAAATAAGACAGGAGTTTATTGCAGTTAAGATGGTAGAAGTATTTTGTACATACTTCCAAATAACTATTCCTCCTTCTCAAGGCAGTACAACATAGGGAAGACAGGACTCTTTCCAATCTCAGGAGTAGGTATCAGACACTTTACAGAAGTCAGGATTATCACTGGGCCTCAGGTAGATAGCAGGACACTGAAGCTGGGGGGTATGCACTGGTAGGATGGTTGCACACTTAAACGAAGCAGAAAGGAAAAGGTTAAGAAAACTGCTCTATGGCTACCCAAGTAAAATTAAAGCAACGGCAGTTTTACTCCGATATAGTTAAATACACTGAATGCAAAAAGACTTCAGAGTAGCGGTTAGTCATAAACTAAAAAAAATATATAAATATCAATGTCTAAATAACCATGAAAATCATTGATTAGCTTTTAGAATTGCAATTAGGCAGTATTAAATTGTCAGTGATAAAAAAACACCTAGAATATAATGTAACTAGGCATGCTTTAGGTTAAAATATAGAAAATAACCTATATATATGCCTATATACAAGTCCGGCACTTTAACAGTAGTCTAGGTAGACAATGTGATAGCACAGATTTAAAAAAAATGGCTCATAAAGACAAATAGCAAATAATCAACCTGTAAGTTATGAGTAGAACTCAGTCATATCTAGGCAAGACTGCTAAGAAGTGATTCAGTTAAACAGCCATTAGAAAAAAAGATGCCAGACTGCATCATATCCTGAGGGTTGAAGCGCTGGGGGTGAGAGTTTCTTATGACTTGTTAAAGAAATAATGTAACAACTGGGAGACTGCTTGCCTACTCATTCTTCCTTAGGTGTGTGCACATTTCTTATGGGTGTCATCATCCATGGTTCCAGTGCGTATTCAGCATCCCCCAGTAAATGTCCTTGTCAGATTTCCCCACTAGCAAACATATGGCACAGCTGTGATGCATGCCAGATATGGGAGTCATGATAACTGCCATGGCTGCCAGCACACACATTCATGATAATGCCCTGGACATTGCACATGACCTGGAAGTTGATGAAGTGATACCACTTGCGATTGACGTAGATTCTACCCTCCTCACTGGGTGGTGCCTTGATATGTACATGAGTGCAATCTATGGCATTCAGTACCTCGAGATAGTGTGTTACACAGTAGAAGTGTTGCATACTGCTGGCCTTCCATCGGGAGTGAGAGGAAAATAAATGTGCTCACTGGCATGTGGTAGTATAGCATCCGGGAACTTCTGGAATACCCTGGATGCTTGTATGACCACCATCATGTTCCCAGTTGGTCTTTGGAATTCACCTGTAGCTAGTACCCTAAGACCTACACTTACCTTTGTTTCCACTGGGATGGGTTCCCCTCTGTGGGCTCTGTGTCTGAGTTGAGGGCATAAGAGCTCAATGAGTTCTTGTAGCATGTCCCTGTCCACCTTGTTACACTCTATAATCTCCAGCTCATGTAGCCCCTGGAAGGTTACCTTGGGATTGAACACTCTTCTCCATCTCAGTATAGGCCTTTTGTCAGCCACACCAGCAGCAGCACTGACATCAGCCTCTAGCACATAGAGATGTAGCAGACCTGCAGCAGCCTTTAGCATTCCTTTAGTTAATAATCCTAAGTCTGTACTCCACTGGTGCAGAATATGGGGGTGAAATCAGATTGTAGGTTGTATGCAAGCTTTATAGTGCTCTGCTGTATGTGCAGCCTGTGTGATTGGCTACCTATGATGCATTCCACCTGCCAAGTACTTCATTATGGACTGTTAATGGCCCTAGTTTAAATGAAATAGGGGTCATCAGTAATTAATATACCATTGGCTTTCCTCAGCCAATTTTTTTTTTGGACAGCCTTCCTCACGCAGCACTGTGGCTTGCCACCCAAACACATGACCTGAACAGAAACAAAGCTTACCAGCCAGTATACAACCCCCCCCCCTTGCTGAGTACAGAGGCGTGTCATGCAAACAGGTGCAGCTGAGCTTCAATGAGCTTACAAGTCCTCAGAAACACCCCCCTCTTGATGTCAGCTTCCTCTTCTCTGGACACCAACAGGGTTCTGTGCCTACACAAATGGGATCTGTGGACACGGATGCCCATATGCACTATTCAGTAACCACACTTCATTTGCATAGGGATCTGTGCATACAACCTGGAAACTACACCATTCCAGGCCATGCCTCATTGGAAACAGCACCATTCCACAATTGTAGATACTCCACTTTGAGTTCTATAATACATTACTGTCACATACTACTAAATTTGGTTTTCACAATTTTTTTTTTTCATAACAGCATGTTTGCACACTGCGGCATACCATGCAAGCATACACAGATCATTAAAAAGATAATATTTTAAAGTATTTCCATATAGTTTTGGACACACAGTGGATAATTTTGTACATATCTGTGCCTGCTATCCTATATCTGTCCCTTAAACTAGACTTTTGCAGCCCCTGCCCTCTGTTTAAATTCCTGTTCACAGAATTTTTCCATGTACACAACAGACACCAACATGGGATCTGCTGAACTGTCTATTCACTTACTGGATCACTCTACCTCCCTCATTTGTATGCAATTCGCCTGCTTATGAGGTGATTTGCATGCTACAGATACTTCCGTGTTGGCATTTGCATGCACGTCACCCAGCTCTGTTCATTGGAGAGCAAACCTGCTTACATTTGTGTAAGCAGTGTGCCACAATGCCTACATGGAAAAAAAGTCTGTGTAGGCTTTATTAAATTCCCTACTATGAACAAATGAAATGAACCAAACCAAATGAAACAAATAGGCAGCGTGAAAAGCAGTCCAGTAGTTATACAGGTTTATTAGTTTCCAAAAGGTAAGTGCTTTCGGCTGTGACACCAGCCTTCCTCAGACAACCATTACAATAAAAACAACTTGTTTTATAGTGAACCTACTTGCTAATAACCATCAATTATCCAATTAAAATTTAAATTAATTATAATACATATTTAAATACATATATAAAATACATATTTAAAAGCCAGCACTAAAACTATACATTTATATGACTGCACAATGCCCTATCTATTATAAACTTTTAACTTTAAAATACTTGTTATAGGAATAGAACCATTTAAACCTGAGAACTGTGTGGCATTTAAATAAACTTGCCACCAATATTCCCTTGATTCTAAAATTGTTTTCCAAGGACCTTTTCTTGGAGTTTGTCGAATTTGCTCTAATACTACAAACTTAAATGTATGCATTGGATTATGCTCAATGTGTCTGTAAAGTGTATTAGTATGTGAATTTTTGTTAATGTCATAAATATGTTCATATATACATTGTTTTAGCTTACATTCTGTCTTGCCTATATAATAGGCAGAACAGCGTGAACATATTGCTGCATATATGACACCCGTTGTATTGCAGTTGTAGTGTCCTGAAATAATAATACGTGTTCCCATTATGGATAACTCATCCACTTCTAAAATATAACTGCAGTGTGTACACATATTGCATTTCCTCATTTTACCTTGAGTTTTTGCAACAAAATTAGAGCATTCATTACACCAGTCTTTAAGATTCCAGTCCCTTTTATAAATAATCATAGGTTGTATACCCAAAATTTGGGTTAGGTCTGTGTCACCTGAGATAAATGTCCAATTTTATCGAATAAGCCGAATAATATCTGCAGTGTCATTGGTCTATGTTGTTATAAAACCTGCATTACCATACTTGTTTGTGTTAGATTGTTCCATTGTCTGTGTTATGGTTGAAGGTGACCTTACAGAAAATAATTCTGAATCAACAGTGGTATTTGTTGATAATAAAGGTTTGTAAAGCCCTGTATTTCTTTTGTTCACCACCTCAGTGATGATACTATCTACAAATTGTTTGGGATAGTCCCTGTTTAAAAACATGTCACCAATATGTTGACATTCTTCTATAAAATCATGCATATCAGTAACCATCTGGGCTGCATGGACCATTTGTCCCTTTATAACAGCTTTCTTAACATGATGTGGGTGATTGCTGGTAAAATGTAAAAACTTATTAGAATAAATGCTTTTCCTAAATATACCAGCTTTTAAATAACCATGTGATGTATCCTAAGTTAACAAAATGTCTAAATATGATATCTTGTCATATCCCACTTCATGTGTAAATTGTAAAAATCAGTGCAACTGTTCATAAAGTGCATGAATTCAGCAATAACTTCTGTGGGACCATTCCATATGAAGAAGAGAACATCCAAAAAGCGACAAACCATTTTTACATATTCCATGTATTGTGACTGAAACAAATACTTATCTTCCCATGCAGCCATGACTACATTGGCATACAATGTGCCCACTCGGAAGCCCATTGCTACCCCCTTAACTTGTTTGAAATAATGACTGTCATGGTATAGATAATTGTTAGTTAATACCACTTGTAGAAGATGTGATAAGAGTGTTGATGTTGTCTTGGCCTATGACAATTTTCTCTGTGAAAAATTCAGTGAACAATTCCAAGCCTACATCCTGAGGTATACATGTGAAAAGATCCTTGACATCCACAGTAATAAATGTGATATCATTAATATTGGAAATTTGTAACATGTTAACCTTGGAAAGGAAATCCCAGGAATCATGACAAATATGCTGTAATTCAAAAATTATATCCTTTAAATGTATGTCTATGTACTTTGCCATGAAATATGTCTTGGAGCCCCCAGCATCCACAATCGGACGCAAAGTTGGATTTTCTAAATCCTTGTGGATTTTGGGAGCTCCAGAAATAGTTGGTATTCTGGGATTTTCTACATTCATACATGCATGGGCCTCTCTGGTAATTTGCCCTTGCATAAGCATGTCTTCTAAGCAATAATCAGTTCTAGCATTGGAAATATTGATCTCATTAATTGAAGCTTCTATATATGCATCATCATACAGTATTTGCAATATTATTTTATTTTTTTATTTTATTTTACATTTGTTGACCGGGATAGTCCGACTGGCTACATGTCCATTTTCAGTGGAGGCCCGGGGAGAAAAGCTCCAATGGATACAAAATAAAACACTGCAATAAGGACAATATGATAGAAGCAAAGGTGAACATAGCAATGCATACAAAATACAAATAAGTAATTACAGTTAATGTTTTGACATTCAAAAGTAGACAGTTACATGACATTTGTTAGCAGTAGTTATAGTGAGGAGAAATGAAAAACACATTTCCATTGACATGTTTGTACATTAATTAAAGATGACTAGCCAGGTTTATTACAGTGACAAAGCCAGTTTAGTGCCAGATGTTGTTTAAGTTTGATCTTAAATTCACGTGGGGAGGAGAGCATGGTAATATCAGCTGGGAGTTGATTCCATGTTAACTGATTATAATCCATTACATTCATTACTACCAGTCTGCCGACTTTGTCAGGCTGCATGATGCGAAGATCGCCTCTTTGTTTTAAATCATTTAACATTTTTTGTTGTTGCTGAGAAATATTACATTCATGAGATGTTATTTTGTGCTGCAATTGATGTCTAAAATCTAAATCATACATTTCTTCAAACAACTTTATCCTAGGATGTAAACTGGGATTAAAGCTGCTAGGAATATGCAAAGAATTATTATGTATCGTAGCAGCATCATGAAAAATTACTTGCTAAATTCATTTTTCTAGTAAACAATTTCAATTCCGTTATAAGGTCAATGATTTTTGCCCGCCTTTTGGTATAAATGTACATCCTTTGCTAAAAATATTGGCATGTTCAACACCCAAGGCTACAGCACTGTAATTATAAATTTTGTAATCTCCCATAGTGTTAGTTACTAGCTGGTAGGTGCTGTTCATAGTTTGTTTACCTACCAAGTCTAATTGTCGTTGTTCCTTGAGCATGAGCCCGTTCTCTGCTTCCTCCAAGTATATGTTGAATTGCCCCTGGCTGGATAATTGTCCTTGTTGCGTAACCGCTCCGATCTGCAAAGGTTGTCTTCCTCTAAAGGGGTTGATTGCTGGTTTATTGCCATTGCTTTATTGTTGGTTTGTCTGCCATTACTATTTGAAAAAATGGCATCATCTCCTCGCTCTTCATTGTGACGCTGGACACGTGGTGGTTTTGGATAGGCTGTTCCGCTGGAATAATCCAACTTGTCTCTCTGTAACTTGCGAGCTTTCTTTTTAGACACCAGTTACTGTGGTTGTCAATTTGCATGAAAACTTCACGGTATTGATTATGACAAGCTGTACAAGCTTTATTTTGTTTTATTTTTTTGTCAAGCATTACAATTTTAGTGTTTAATGTTTAATTCATTCAGCTTGTATTCATTATGTTTAATTAAAAGATCCAATAATTCACATCCCTGCCGATCGAAGAGTTGCAAAAGTTCCTTGTGCAATGCACTATTTTCATTGAGTCCCGCTGAGTACTTCCAGTACCTTAACCCCTTAGGTACTTGTTGCCGCTTAATGCATATTTGATATAAACATTTTCATGTACAATTTTCTGATAGTTCCATAAAAGATCATGAAAATCATCAATTAATGTGGTGAAACTTGATATTTGCTTGTCCATAGCCACTGTATTAGTGTCTATCTGATTAAGCCATTGCTGCAGATGTATTTCACTATTCGTTGCTTCTTCATTTTGTATGGTTGATGTAATTGTAAGTGGCTGCTCCATTTGAGGTTGCCCTGATGGAATACTGTACAAGTTATCTCCACTATCAGCTCTAACATGCATGGGGCGGCTTGGCATTGTTCCTCCAATATTAGCAATGTCTTCCGATAACTGTTGTATGAGTTGTGTTAAGTTTAAAACAGAGTGTTGGAGCATTTCAAATTCAGCTCTAGTAACTGCTGGAATTGCTTCTTGTGAGCTGCCAGATGCCATACTATGAACAAATGAAACGAACCAAACCAAATGAAACAAATAGGCAGCGTGAAAAGCAGTCCTGTAGTTATACAAGTTTATTAGTTTCCAAAAGGTAAGCGCTTTTACATTTTACCAGCAATCACCCACATCATGTTAAGAAAGCTGTTATAAAGGAACAAATGGTCTGTGCAGCCTGGATGGTAATTGATATGCATGATTTTATAGAAGAATGTCAACATACTGGTGACATGTTTTTAAACAGGGACTATCCCAAACAATTTGTAGATAGTATCATCACTGAGGTGGTGAACAAAAGAAATACGGGCTTTTACAAACCTTTATTATCAACATATACCACTTTTGATTCAGAATTATATTCTGTAAGGTCACCTTCAACCATAACACAGACAGTGGAACAATCTAATACAAACAAGTATGGTAATGCTGGTTTTATAACAACATACACTGATGACATTGCAGGTATTATTCTGCTTATGCGAAAAAATTGGACATTTATCACAGGTGACACAGACATAACCCAAATTTTAGGTATACAACCTATGGTTACTTATAAAAGGGACTGTAATCTTAAAGATTGGTGTAATGAATGCTCTAATTTTGTTGCAAAAACTCAAGGTAAAATGAGGAAATGCAATATGTGTTTGAGTTATGAAGTGGATGAGTTATCCATAAAGGGAACACATATTATTATTTCAGGATACTACAACTGCTATACAACTGGTGTCATATATGCAGCAATATGTTCACATTGTTCTGCCTATTATATAGGAAAGACAGAACAGAAGCTAAAACAATGCATATATGGACATATTTATGACATCAACAAAAAATCACATACTAATGCACTTTGCAGACACATAGAGCATAATTCAACACATACATTTAAGTTTGTAGTATTAGAGCAAATGTGACAAACTCCAAGAAAAGGTCCTTGCAAAACAATTTTAGAATCAAGGGAATATTGGTGGCAAGTTTATTTAAATGCCACACAATTCCCAGGTTTAAATGATTCTATTTCTAGCACAAGTATTTTAAAGTTAAACGTTTATAATAGATAGGGCATTGTGCAATCATATAAATTTATAGTTTTAGTGCTGGTTTTTAAAAATGTATTTTACATATGTATTCATGTATTATAATTAATTTTAATTTTAATTGGATAATTGATGGCTAGTAGCAAGTAGGTTCACTATAAAACGTGTTGTTTTTATTGTAATGATTGTCTGAGGAAGGCTGGTGTCACAGGCAAAAGCGCTTACCTTTTGGAAACTAATAAACTTGTATAACTACTGGACCGTTTTTCACGCTGCCTGTTTGTTTCATTTATTAAATTCCTAGGTCTTAATTGTACAGTCTGAATAGCATGCTTTGAGTCTAAGCAGTGGCAGGTACAATGACTCCTTAAAAAGCCTGTAAAGATTTATTGTTTCGGTCAACACAAATCATTATAAAATTATTCATTTAAATTTTCATATCCCTGTATTATGGCATGACGTTATTTTGCTTTTTATTTGTTTATTTGTTTGTTTTTCTTCTATTAGTACTTTCTCCTCTGGCATTCAATGAAGACTTTGGACATCTAAACAAGGGGTTTACCTTCTTGCAGAATCACTTCACCTATATCTTTCCGACTGGCATCTACTTTTAATGTGACTTATCTTTTCCTAACTAAAATGCTCTCATGTTATTCTTTCATTTACTAATTGTTTAAACATTTTCAAATCATTTTTCTTGGCTGTACCCCAGAGTCACGTCATAACTTACTGTAGATTTTTTTTTTTTTATATATAATGTGAAATTCAGTTAGTGGGTTCAAAATAACCACAGAAAGATGCTGTATCCCTCATCATTCCTTGAAATCTCATGAGAATTTACTGGTCAGCTGGTAGAGACAACTCCATCATGGTCATAGCTCTCAATACCTTTGCACAAGAATTCTGGCAAGCCAAAAATAATGGGGGAAAAAGGCCCAGAAATAGGGACAATAAACTTATAACGTTGTTACTATAATAAAAGTATATGTGTTCACTTGCATTTTCTGAAGGATATAAAGTCTGAAACTGAAATGACTGTCATTATTTAGTGACTTTAGTCTTCAAAGTTTTGTCTGAAAACTACAAATTTTATGGGGAAGTGACCAAAAATATGAGCCACAAATCTGGACAGTCTGCAGAATTCTTGACAATTGAAAGGCATGAATGGTTCTTCTTTAAAAGTCTTCAGACATTAATACAACATCTATATATTTTAGATATTTAATACTGATTTTACACCAATTATTGTGCAACTTAAAATTAATTATTCTTTCCCAATATTTGTACTCACTCTTGTATCATATTGTTCTCTGTCCTGACTCACACTAATAAATAATCCATTATATTAATAACAACAGTATATACCTCGATTTTTTTGTGCAACAGAGATAAGAAATGTTTTAGGAGTTGAGGAGATACAATATTTCTCCCCGAGCTTCCACTGAAAATGGGCTCCTACAGGCTGAGTGGACTTTCCCGGTCAATAAATGAAACAAATAAATAAATAAAATAAATAAATAACTATGGCAGCCTTAGAAAGCTCTACCTTCATATAGATTAATTTAAAGCTATACACCCTTATTCTTGTCTCATCAAGCTTTGTCATAAGATTCCTTGAATTACATAAAATACAGCAGAACGCTTCCTTCCAGGCATAGTAAACACTACTTCAGCTGTGTGAAGCATGCACTGCTTGATGTTTATGCTATATCCAAGTCTTCTGGACCAATAAAAGTATAGATTTTGTCTGGCTTTACTGCAGTTGGTTCTTTAAGTAGCCTATATGTCTTCATGTTGATTAACTGTTGTTTTATTCTAGCCCACAAAATTGCTGGAACTTTCTGTAAAGAATAAATTACAGGAAGAACTATATATATATATATATATATATATATATATATATATATATATATATATATATATATATATATATATATCTTTACATTTATATATATAGGAACGCTACAGAATCCTGAAAGCCCAACATCCTGAAGCCCAAAATCCTGAAAGTTCAAAATACTGAAAACTCAAAATCCTGAGAACACACAGGATACCAACATTTACTATATTCCAGTACAAGTGCATACAGAAACATATTACCCTTCAACTAAATGTAGGGGGAAAGCCCCCTGCACTCCATACCCCTGCTACTTGAATATATCAACTCCAAGACTGCACTTCACTACACTAAGTGCAATCTTCGAGTTGATATATTTAAGTAGCAGGAGGTGTGAGGGGTGCAGCCCCCCACATGGGGGTGCAGGTGGGGGCTTGCCCCAATACTTATACTTGGAGAACAGTAATATAGTTTGTGTTTTATTTGTTTCTGTATGTATTTGTGCTGGAATACAGTGAGTGTTGGTATTGTGTGTATTTTCAGGATTTTGAGCTTTTAGTATTTTGAACTTTCAGGATTTTGGTCTCAGGATTTTGGTCTTCAGGATTTTGGGCTTTCAGGATTCTGTAGCACTCATATGCATATATATATATATATATATATATATATATATATATATATATTTATATATATATATATATATATATATATATATATATATATATATATATATATATATACACAACCGTGAAACGCGAATACAGAAATGTCTACACATATTGAGCGAACCGCGAAAACACTGAATGTCCTGAAGCGCAAAATTCAAAA